>NC_056737.1:1162245674-1162280674 GCF_019279795.1 Protopterus annectens | reverse complement strand
GATGAAGAAGCAGTTGTTGACAGAGGTGGTACTCGCTCTAGTCTGAAAATGCACTTCGAAAAGGAAGAATTAGAAGGTAAGGTAACTTTATTTCCTGCAGCAGTATGCAACACTTGTTCAAGTACAATACATTAATCACATTTCTTTGTTTAGAATGTGGTTACAGTTTTGAGACTTTTCACGTTTTGTTTCAGCATTATATTTTTCTCATTTTTTTTCAGATATGATTATTTCATCTAATTACAACGTACTTTAATGCCCAAATTAATCAGTACTCCCCACAATGCCATAAGGAAGAATTAACAATAAAACCAACATTTCTGTATTTTTGTATCAGTTTAACATTTTTAATGATTTAAAAAATTTTAAAAACTCTGCTGCAATGGAACAGCTTAAAATACATATTTAGAAATAAAATAATTTTGAGTAAAAAATTCATCATAAAACTTTATCAGACTAAATAACTGAAACAAGCTGAACCCTTAAACACCTTTTTCAAAGAAACCACCTAATCATTTTGAGTCACATGGTTACATACTAAATAAATCATGTACCCAAACCAGTTTTTTATTGTTTTAAAAATACAGAAAAAGTCAGTGAGCTTTTCCACTAGATTAACGCTTTATCTTGTTTAATTTTAACATTCGTCTGATGTTTCGATGTTCATTTAACCATGGTAGGACTTAGGCATTCATAATAATCTGCTGTGTAAAGTCTTTGAATTCCAACATATTTCCCAGTAACCACCACCCCCACGCCAAAAAAATCTGGTTTAACAAAATTTATCCCATTGAATATAAATTTCTTGTAGTTTTTACACTGTGCTTAAAAGGTGTGTTTTTATTATCACATTTAGACTGTGCATAATTATGTTCCTAGATATATATATATATATATATATATATATATATATATATATATATATCAAGCTATTGCATGGCACACCCCACACAAAAAGACTCTTATGTAGGACATCCATCAACAAATTACAAATGTGAAAGAGCTATTATAATATTTAGGTGCTGTATAACTTCTTCATTTATTGTGGCAGTAAAAGAATGGACTATCAGCCAAGAACTGCAACTAAAGGTGCCTTTAGTTCTATTTGAATTTAAATTTTGAGATTTTTCAAAACGTCATTGATATTCTGTCACCATTTTTAATAAAAGCAACTTTTTTCACCAAAATATTTTTAATTGCAGACTGGGATGTTAAAAATCCTTCATTCACATAATTTCAAATGGCCTGATTTTTAAATGTATAAATGAAGACCATATTAAAATTCCATTTAGCATCACCACTCCATTCTGTTGTAGTCTCCCATCCTTAATTGGAATGTAAGGCTTTATACACCACACCCCTGTAGATTAGCATACTTATTGTATCAGTAAGCTCATCTGGATTTTCTCTTTCTTAAATGTGGTCAGTAAGATATGCACGTCATCCAAACAATAAAATCTGTAATAGTATGATGGCTTTTTCTTACAAGCTATTCCTTAACCACATTGGTTGGTTCCTCAAACAACCATTTAAAAGAACTAAAACTTCATTAATAGATTAATTAGATACATTGGCATAACATATTCATGTTCCAGTATGCCATCCACCTTTGGAATAAACATCCACTACAGGGTTACATCATTACCACCTTTAAGGTAAAACTATATTATTAGATGAGTGGCCTCAAATTCTCCCCATGGTCAACCTTGTATTGTCCTCCTTGAAAGTGATGAAAACTTCTGAATATAGGTTATTGGTTAGGCTTGTAATGCTTTGTAGATAGATTGCCTAGTGCTTACCTATGAATCCATGAGATATGAATTTTGAATTTCTAAGGTGCAAAAAACACACTCCTGGAGTGTACTTGTATTAATTGATAAGGAGATATAAATGCCAATATCTCATTTTACAGCTTGCATTCTATTAGTCAGATGGTGTAGTAACCATCTTTGTGAACTCAGAGTAAAGCCATCGCCTTCTAAGTCATCCATTAGTCTGGTATGGGAAACTGTATCAAAATCCTTAGAAAGAACAAGAAGGATGCTTCCAACAAATTGTTAATAGGTTCGTAGGTTCATAGGTTGGTACTAGGCTATCGGCCGTAGGGCTTATACAAGCCCAGCCATAACAATTCCCTGGCTATTTCTTCCCACAATATTTACTTCCTTGGACTCCTGTCTAGCAGAGTGACTGACGTGATCCCTGGGGTGAATTTCCTATCTCCCATCCAGTCATCAAGGTTCCTTTTGAAGAGGGCCAAAGAGACACTCTGCTTGACATGTATGGGCAGTCTATTCCAGAGTCTGGGGAGTCTCTGGGTCAGGAACCTATCCCTCCAGCATGTTTTGTTCATTGTGATGACAAGGTTTAGATCCCTGGAGTGTGTGGTTCTGAGAGATTGGGATTTCTTTAAGTATAGCATGTCCAACAGCTCTGGATCTGACATGGCCTTGTATGTTAAGCAGAGATCGCCTCTGAGTAGACGATATGTGACAGAGTATAGCTGGAGTTTTTTAGATGGTCAGCGTAGGGCATCTGCTTTAGGCCTGTGATTCTTTTAATGAGGTATTTCTGCGGCCTTTCCAGTTGTTGCAGATGTCTTGAGAGGTACATACCAAATGGGCCATTGTATTCTATAATGGGTCTAATGAGGGATGAATACAGTGGGACAATGACCTCCTTTTTTCTGGATGAAAAGGCCCTTAGTGATGAGGTGTGCCACATAGATGGATTTCCTGATTGTTGTGGCGATATGGTTATCGAAGGTGAGACCACTGTCCACCTGTGTCCCTAAGTCTCTTATCATATTTTCGGTGTTTAGTGTACTGCCACCTATGTGGTAATTCACAGGTACATGTGTTTTTCCAAAGGGGATAACTATATATTTATTGGCATTGAGCGTGAGCCCATGGCTCTGGCACCAAGCATCTGTTTCTGTAAGGCCCTTTTGTAGAATATCCACATAATTTGGGGATTCAATAATGGCTCCCAGTTTGCAGTCATCTGCAAACTTTGTTAGCCAGAATCCCTTAGTGTTGGCCTGTACATCAGACAAGTAGATGCCAAACAAGAGCAGTCCCAGGACTGAACCCTGAGGTACTCCACTTGTCACTTGTCTGGAGCTGGATTTGGAGTTGGCTACTTTTACAGTGTGGGTTCTGTCAGTAAGCCAGTTGGCAACCCATCAAATGACGTGGGGATTAATACCCAGCTTAGTAAGTTTATCTATGATTCCAAAGTGGGGGATGGTATCGAAGGCCTTGGCGAGGTCCAGATAGGCTGTGTGGACCACCTTACCCTTGTCCACAGCTCTGGAGACTGATTAGAAGAAGTCAATCAGGTTCAGGAGACAAGATCAGCCCTTCACAAACCCAAACTGGGTGGAGTCCAGTGTTTGAAGGTTGTCAATGTTTTTGTTTATAAGTTCCATGATAGTGCATTCCATGGACTTGCAGATCAGGCTCGTCAGACTGATGGGGTGGTAGTTCCCAGAAACCAAGGTGGATCCCCCCATGTGGAGTGGGATAACTGCAGCTGTGCCCCACTCAGTGGGCACAAAGGCTGAGGTGAAGCTGTGATTAAACATGACACTTAGGTGAGGTGCTAGTTCATTTTGTAGTTCATATGGTACACAGTCCAGGATGTCATCTGGTCCCATAGATGCTGTATTCGTAGCTTTGGAGAGTGTGGCTTTTACCTGTGTAGCCATTATTACTTGAATTTGGCAATCTTTCAGTATTGAGATGGGCCCTTTAGGGGGATGAGAGGCGGGTGAAGTTGGCACTGAATCGACCTGCTAGGATATTGGCAATATCCTTGGGATCAGTATATTTAATGCCATTATGTTGTAGCTCAGAGCAAATCTGAGCATTGCCATTTAGATTCTTGACATAGCTATAGAATGCCTTGTGGTTGTCTTTGGAATCTTTGGCAATTTTATTTTCATAACTAGCTTTTGGAGATTTTATGAGGGATCTCAGCTTCTTTCTGAGGCTGGTAAGGGATTTTTTTGCATCCTGGGATCTTCCTCTTTTTTTGCAGCAGTTTCTTCCTTTTATTGTAATGTTTGTTTATGGCAGAGCCCACCATTTTGGCTTTATTTTTTTGGAGGAGAGCATCTTGGCTCTATTTGGGATGGCACAATTCATGCACGAGTAGATGTGCTCATTCAGTGGCTTAGTGTTGGATTCAGCAGTCGAACTTTCAGTTCCCGTCTGCATGGGTGTCATAAAGTTTGTCACTTCTGACTTGAGTAGCATGAAGTTGGCTTTAGAGAAGTTTTTACAGAGGTTTCCTTACTGGGGGGGTGGGGGGTGGGGGAGGGATGCGGATGTCAAGGGTGATTAGATTATGGTCAAACCTGACCAATGAGGGGGTGACCATAGGTGTGGAGCATCGATTTCCCATGTTGGTAATGACCAGGTCTCGGATATTGGAGCCCCTGGTGATACTATGGATTAGTTGATCCAGGGCATTGGAATTTATGAATTCCAAGAACAGGTGGGCAAAGGTGTTGGTACATGAGTAGTTTTTCCAGTTAATGGCAGGGTAGTTGACATCACCCAGAATTAAGGTGCTTGGTTGTATCATAATATTTTCCAGTACGTTTAGAAAGGTGTAGTGAGAATCTTGGGGCATGGTGGGGGATTTGTAGCAAGCTACAATTTGGATTGCAGTCTTACCTAGTGTCAGTTGCATCTAGAGAATTTCAGATGCATTGTGTTGGGCAACTAGCCTGGTGATGTGAATATCCTTGGTGAATATGGACACTCCTCCACCTTTAGTGTTTCGGTCCTGGTTTTGTGGCCGAAAAGTTTGGAAAGAGTTGTAGCCTGGTATTGCAGGGGTGCTCTCCGGAGCCTTGAACCAGTCTCAGTTACTGCACAGATATCGATGTTCTCCATTTTTAGGAGTGCCTCGAGAGAGTGCATTTTGAGGTTTAGACTTCTAGCATTACCTTCAGAATTTGCATGCTTGTACCTGTTACGGTGGTGGTTTTGTCCTTTGAACTTAGCCTAAAAAAGGCACTATAGAGGTGGCAAGAGCCTTAGTCAGTAACCTGAATCCCAGGGGTGACAGGTGCAGACCATCTCTGGCAAAGCATTGTGGTCTGTCGATGATGTCATCCCAGGCAGACAGATACTGGATCCCCTTTGAATGACACCAGAAGCTTAGCCAGTTATTGAAGTCAATCATTTTGTCCTTATACTGTGGTATCATTCTGGGCAAAGGCAGGATGCTACTCAGGGCTAGGGTCATACCTGCCTGGGCTACATGATCTGAGAGCTCTTCCATGTCTCTTTTCATGTAGTCCAAGGAGGTACTTCTCAAGTCATTCACTCCAACATGGACAATGACAGAGTCATATTTGTACTTGTTGTGGAGTGACTAGAGTGCATGCATTATGTGGTAGATCCTGGGACCCAACAGGCAACTGACTATAATTTTCTCCTTGTTCAGCCTGGTGCGTGGGACATCAGTGTGCCTGACTATAGAGTCACCTATGACTAAAGTGTTGGGTACGTTTTCTTGCCTTAGGGGCTGTTGTTGGGTGGCACACTGGTGTTGGGAGCTATGTGGCACTTTGGTTGTGATTGGTGTTTGTTTGCATTTCAGCTTCAGAGGTCCTTGTTGCTTGGGCAGGTTACTGTTAAGGATCTCCACATATGAAGGTTTAGTGTTGCTATGTGAGGGTGTTGGTGGTGTGGGTTTAGAAGGGCTATGTGTTGCTTGAGGTGTAGTGCGGGTGTTAACCTTATCCTCTTGACTGTCTAGCACAATCTTGGGTGGAGAGAGCTTTGCTTCCAGTTTGGCTATGTAAGTGCATCTTTTGCAGGTTGCAGTGTTAGGTGGTAGGAAGAGAGGGTTGTCTGTGTACATGAGGCAATTGCTGCATTGCCCCGGTATGCCTAGATTCACCAGTTGGACAGGAGAAATCACTGAAAGCTGACCCTTGGACATGCCTGGTTTGGTGCTTTTTTTTTGTAAAGTACAAGAGCTGTTTTCCCATACCTTAGCATGGTACTTTGCAGTTATAGGCTGTTTAGTGTCTATGATTAATTTCTCCTTATTAACAAGGAGAGTTGAGTGCTTGTTCATAGGTTCATAGGTTCATAGGTAGATACTAGGCTATCTGCCCTAGGGCATTTATAAGCCTAGCCAGAGTGTATTCAGCTTCCGCCTTCCTATTAGATTAGCCTACTGTGCCTCTGTAAAGTAGGTCACAGAAGGTACCCTTTTAAGATTAGTTTACTGTGCCTCTGTCTAGCAGGGACACAGAAGAGATCCCAGGGGTGAATTTGCGATTGTATCAGTTTAAGGCTTCCTAGTGCTTTCCAACAGGTTTTTGAGCAAGTGCTAGTCACAGGGATGCTTAAAGGTAAGATGAAAAAATGTTTTAACCTAAACACTGCAGTGTGCACTAGAAGAGTTAGGTGTGAAAATAGGTAAGTTAAGTTTTACATGTCTAAAATGTTAAGTTTTAGTGGAGAGTCACTGTTTTTAAAACAGCAAGATTTATTGAAAGGAGGTAGTCACTTTTGTATTCTGGTACTATGGAATGCAGTAGGATGGCCAATATATTTAAATAGTTGAATGGGAGTGTTTTCACAAAATGATAATTTTGCACTTACTCACACAAGCCAGTAAAAGCAGAGAGGAAATGAGATATATGGTCAAATTAATATAAGAGGCAGGCAACTAGAAAGACAGTGGTGTTTAAGAACACAACAGTAACCAGGTGGTAGGGTGGGGAAAAGATTTCTGCCTGACTCACAAGAGACAGAGCTGTGGTCTCTTTTCAAGTTTTAATATGCAGTTAAAAGCAGAATACAAGTAAATCACAAGGTAAAGAAAACAAATCACATTATTCAAAATAGAAAAAGGCAATAAAGTAATACAAAATACAACAAATAAAAATCAAACTAACCTTTCCCTCACAGCAAAGTGTAGCAGAGTCTGGGTGAGCCTTTCTAGTAAAGCTCTGAAATGTTTTATTTTACCCTTTAAATAGAAGGTTTCGTTCCTAGCTCCACCCCTCAGTTCACAGATGATTAACCTTAATTGACCTGTTCTATCTTATGTGTGAGTCCTTAATTGATCTGTTCTGATTTCTGCCTGACTCACAAGAGACAGAGCTGTGGTCCCTTTTCGAGTTTTAATATGCAGTTAAAAGCAGAATATAAGTAAAACAAAAGGTAAAGAAAACAAATCACAGTATTCAAAATAGAAAAAGGCAATAAAGTAATACAAAATACAACAAATAAAAAGCAAACTAACCTTTCCCACACAGCAAAGTGTAGCAGAGTCTGGGTGAGCCTTTCTAGTAAAGCTCTGAAATGTTTTATTTTACCCCTTAAATAGAAGGTTTAGTTCCTAGCTCCACCCCCTCAGTTCAAAGTGTTCTAAAAAATGTGCTTCCCGATTAAGAATGCATTGTTTGTGTCATGGTTGGGTTTATGTGAAATAATATTTGACATTATTATAGGTTCATAGGTAGGTACTAGGCTATCAGCCCTGGGGCCTATATAAGCCTAGCCAAAAATGTTCCCTGGCTT
This sequence comes from Protopterus annectens, assembly GCF_019279795.1. Classification (NCBI taxonomy): domain Eukaryota; kingdom Metazoa; phylum Chordata; order Ceratodontiformes; family Protopteridae; genus Protopterus; species Protopterus annectens. The sequence goes on along the minus strand of NC_056737.1, from coordinate 1,162,273,118 downwards.
TCGCCACCCAAGAAAATTATTTTCCTTTGCCCCTATCGAACATGATTCAGAAGAAGGTATTGGACATGTCTTTAAGAAATGTTGAAAGGGATAACTGTCTCTAAGCTGTCTGTGCAATTGAGAAACTACTGTTAAGAAGATGTACAGTGATTGCTGTTTTCCAACATGATTGGAGGGATAGTGTCTGCATAGAACCCAGAAGCTGCTGTCTGACTGGTGTCCATCTGCCCACCCTGAATTGCCTGGGATAGCTCTGGTGTTAAAGCCAACTGACCTGCTAATAATAAACTGAAGATTGCTACACTGAATATAGGTTCACTAACAGGATGCAGCTTGGAAGTGGATGATATGATGGTCAGGAGGAGGAGAATGGGAATTCTGTATATACAGGAGATAAGGTGGAATGACAGTGCAGTAAAGTCACTTGGCTTGTGATCCAGAGTCTACTACTCAGGAGGAGGACAGGCTAGAAATGGTGTAGGAATTATAGCGAAAAAGAGTCTTCTGAAGACAGTGAGGTATGCCACTAGAATCAGTATAAAGATAAGGCTGTCTTCATAATCTCAGACTAAGCCAGAAGCAGAATGTATTGATGAGGAAAAGAGGCCGCTCAAGCAGCAGTTGCAGGTTGAACTATGTAAGGCTAGACAAAATAAGCCTGTGTTGATAAGAAGGGTTGAGTGCTAATGTCAGGACAGAGAAAATAAGATATGAGGACTGCCTGGGTCTACATGGCTAAGGCAGCAGAAGTAAATAAGGGAAGACCATTCCACATGTCTGTCTGGCAAATGGCTTAAACATGGCCAAGAAATTGTTCACCAAGATAGAGGCAGTCACATGATCACATAAAAGAGTTGTCAACATGCAACTCAGATAGACTTCCCTCTCATGAAAAAGGGCATTAGGGTAAAATCAATGATTGCAAAGTCATCTCTAGTGAAACAGTTGTTCCATCAGCTTAAAAACTGAAACTATGCTGAAGTTCTGGAGAGAAAACACATGAGCTCAAGGAAATATTTAGGGCTGATGGCTCCTCAGGAAGAAGAATAAACAGATGGAGCAAAAACAGCGTGTGTGAAGAATACAGAAAAGATATTTGACCAAGCCAGATATAGAAATATGACAGGTAAGGAAAGCTGAAGATGGAACACAGAAATATGGAAAGTTATCAAAAGAATAAAGTACTGCAGGAAGAAGTGGGAGACAGAAAATATGGACCTGATTTAGAATCGCACTGGCAAAGAACAAGGCATCAGGGGAAACCCCACCAGCTTCTGGAAAGTGATGGCACAAAGAAGCTTAAAAGTTAATACCACAAAGATAATGAAGACATACGTCAGACAGCATTCAAAGGCTATACCAGCAGCAACCTGCTCACCAGTCTAGAGGGGCATCAAAGGCAGGTGGCAGGAATACTTAAATCAGCTTCTGTATGAAGAAAATCCCAGCAAAGCTGTATTGTCCCATGCATTATCTTCAGTGAAATAAGAAGAAGAACCTACCGTAGGAGATGTACAAAGAGCACTAAGGAAATGGAGTTGGAGAAAGAAGCAGGCATTGATAAAGTCAAAGCAAATATGATAAAGATGTTGGGTGATCTAGGGGAGAAATAGCTCTTGGGGTAATGGGTGAAGTACAGTGAGAATGATTGTACGATAGATGAATGGCGAATATACATTCTAATTCCAGTGCACAAGAACAAGTAGGTCCTTCACAACTTTGACAGTGAATAAACATTCTAATTCCAGTGCACAAGAACAAGTAGGTCCATCACAACTCTGACAGCGAATAAACATTCTAATTCCAGTGCACAAGAACAAGTAGGTCCTTCACAACTCTGACAGCAAATAAACATTCTAATTCCAGTGCACAAGAACAAGTAGGCCCTTCACAACTCTGACAGTGAATAAACATTCTAATTCCAGTGCACAAGAACAAGAAGGTCCATCACAACTCCGACAGTGAATAAACATTCTAATTCCAGTGCACAAGAACAAGTAGGTCCATCACAACTCTGACAGCAAATAAACATTCTAATTCCAGTGCACAAGAACAAGTAGGTCCTTCACAACTCTGACAGTACAGAGATGTCAGACCCTTGTCACACTGAACAAAGTGCTACAGAGGGAGACTGATACACGAATACACATTGTGCTCCCGCTGGGAGTGAGTGTGTCAAGGTTCGGCTGTGGGCCCACTGTTGTTCATACTGGTGATTGGCTACATTATTAAACAGGTCAGAGAAGAGAGAGATCAGACAAACTGCTATGCACTGATGATTTGACATTACAAGCAGGCTCTGAACAAGAACTTCAGAAAATGATAGGGAAATGGAATGCAAAAGTGATGGCAAATGGGATGAAATTGAGAATGGATGAGGCCGTATTCATGACTGCAAGCTGGAAAAAGTCAAAAAAGCTAAAAATTAAAATGGAAGGGAAAATACTGGAACAGTTTAGCAGCTTCTGGTGTCTTGGAGTCTGGCTATAATGGGAAGAAAGTGTCTGTAATTTCGTTGAAAGAAAATGTTATTCAATGGAAACGTGATGTGTTGAAGTGATTGAAAGGCCCGTTTAGTTAAATGAGCATTTGACTGAAAGTCAGTTTCATTGAATGTGGCTTAACTAGACCAGAAGTAAAATGTCTGGCAATATATGGTGAAGCTCTAGCTCATGACTGGAATTACCTACACATAACTGTTACTGGTGTAGTTTTTTTGTGCATTGACAGTGATTCCCTGCGCATGGTATTTTTGTTTTTCTATGCAGCTGTGCAACCAAGAAGATAGTATATTTTTTTTCCAAAAATCTTTATTATAATTTTTGTATACAGTGGAAACAGCACATTAAAGACAATTGTCAACCATGAGAGAGGCAACAATAAACTGTGAAACAGAAAACCTACAGACATATATTAAACAGTAAATAAACTATATACAAAAGAGCCGAGTGTCTAATTATATAAGCTAAATAATTGCTCTTATATGATATATATATATGATTAGACTATATATTATATAAATTGAGGCCCATATATAGGAAAGTTAAAAGGAGAAGGGGAAGGTAATGAAATAATTAAAGGTAAATCTGTTTCCCATCCCTAGGATGTAATAAAAAAATAACAGGCATTATGGCAAAATGTGATCGAGTAATGTATCCCAATATTCAGTAAAATGTGGAGGAAGTTTTTGACTATGCATTAAAAATTTGTGAGCTGTTAATTATTTAATTGCCATTTGCTTAAACCCTTACCAGGAGTGGTCAGTTCTATCTTTCCAATTCAGGGTGATATAAAATTTGATTAGAGCGAATAGCGTGATTAATATACGTATCTGTAGCCTTGTTAGACCTGGGGGAGGGGGGATATGTAGAATATTGAACCACCAGGAAATGGTGGCTTTCTCATATCTCATTTTTTGCACTTTGAGTTTTAGAGAGCACCATAGCTTGTAGGATTGTTTACAGCTCCAAAAAAAAGGAGGAGATCCGCCTTCTGGAAATCATAGTGTGGACAGAATGGGGAGATTGTGGGGTTAAATGTATTTAGTAAAGTTGGAGTATAATATGCATTATTTAATATCATTAGTTGTGTATAATTAAGTGTTTAAGGGGATACATGTTGATGTTATTTGGGTAGAATGGAATTTTTGGTTAATTGAAATTGTTGACGCTAAGTTAGTCCAATAGTTGGAGAAGGGCACTTCAGTTTGGTATCTGAGTGAGGCTATAAACTTATACATATTTGAGACCATTTTTTTTTCATTGAGTGTGGGCCCCAAAGAGTTTTACATATATTTACATCATTAGGTGTTAGTTTAGGGTCTTCCAGAATTTTGACACCCATTTCTCTGATTTGTCTCAGAATAATGATAAAGCTTTTGGGGAGATTCAGTGACAATCTCAACTCAGTGACAGAATGGCTCCTAAATGTGGTAGATGTCTAATAAGTGTATTTCTTTTATAAGTGAGTAATTATTTAGAGTAATCATTTTGATGTTAAGACTAACATTTGGGTTAAGATGTATTGGTTGCAAGATATTGAAGGCATTGGATAGACTTAGTGATTCAAAAAGTTGTAGGTTAATTATTTTATTCTTTAAAGATGGATGTAACTTGATGTTTTCAAACTCTCATTAAGGAAGGGAACAGCTTTGGGGTTGAAGTTCAAAGTTTTAAGATAGTTATAAAACAGCTCTATCCAGACCGGCGCCTATGTCTTCTTGTTTGGATTGTACTCAGAGAGTGCTACTATTCTATTACTATTAATTATGTCGTAGTAATGTTTGTAGTCATTGAGACTGATTCCCTCCTTATTCTTGGGGTATATCAGTTTTTTGTATGTGATTCTGATCAATTTATAAGACCATATGAATTTGGATAGGGAGGAATGTAGCATTTTGAAGAATTTGTTGTGCACTATTATACTGGAGGCACTAAGTACGTATAGCAGTCTTGGCACCAAGTTCATCGTAATGACGGCCACTTTTGATAGGAATGGAAGCTGAAGTTTATTCCATCTAAGCAGGTCTTGTTGTACAGTCAGGCTTAACTTAGTGACATTGCTTTGATAGAAAAGTTTTGCATCTTGTTGGAAGGATATTCCTAAGTACTTCACAGAGTGCTTTAACTTAATTTCAATTGTCAAGGGGTAGGCAGGTTAAATGGTGTGTAATGAGTTAATCGGGGAAATGGAGGATTTGTCTGGGTTTAATTTGTAGTTAAAGAATTTTGAAAAAGTATCTATGGAGTTCAGAATTTTCTGTGTATCTGAGTTGGGTAGTGTAAAGTATAGATTAAGATCATGTGTAAATGCCGACAATGGAATTTTAGTGTTGTAGAGAGCTGGTATATGATGAAAGGTTTTCTGTGTAATAAGTAAAAACAGTGGTTCATATATAAATTAAAAAGGTAAGGGGATAATGGGTACCCTTGTCTTGTACCATTTTTAATATCAATCTGGGAAGGGATGGTTTTATTAATCTGCAATGTTGTACAAGCATTAGAATATAATGTCTTGATAAGTTGGATGAAGCTTAGGGGTATACTAAAGTGGGGTAAGACAAAGAATAGGAAGTCTAAATTGACTCTATTGAATGCCTTGGAGGTGTTGATTGCGAGGGCAAATAGAAGAGTATGGCTTTGGTGAGAAAAAGTTATCATTACTTCTAGTACAAGTGTATTATCACAGGTTCATCTACATTGTATGAAACCAGATTGACTGGGCGATATAATACTGGGGATAATAGTTTTTAATCTATTGGCCAGTATTGTAGCAATGATTTTAATGTCCATCTTGATCAAAGAAATAGGTCTATAATTCCATGGGTTTTTAGGATCAGTGTTTTCTTTAAACATAAAGATTGTTTTGGAGGTGTTGAGATGTAGATCTGTAAAACTGGTATCCTTTATATAGTTAAATAAATAGAACAGGATTTTTGAGATTTTCTGTCTGAGCGTTTTATAGAATTCTGCAGTAAACCCATCTGGTCCTTTGTTCATTTTAAGATTATTTATTACTGATAGTATTTCTTGTTGGTTATTGGGAGTTGAAAGGGAGTCTTGTATGGTTTGGTTGAGTTTTGGGAAATTCAGTTGGCTTACCAACTGGTCAATCTCTTGTTCCAGTAGTAAGGATGTTTGGGTGCCATATGCTTGAGAATATATGGTTTCAAATAAGTGGATTATTTCCTGATTAGAATTGTGTATTCTTCCTTGATATTTTGTCTCTGTTATGATAGAAGGTGGTTTAATCTGATTTATCATTCTTGCCAAGAATTTGGATGGCATTTGCGACCACTCCGAATAGTAAGCCAGATTTTTTATTTCTTGGAATGACACATGATTAGTATTTAATAGGTATAGCTCTTTCTGAAGGTAATCAAGTTGTTATTCAGATTCCTGGTTATCGCTTAGTTGAAGTTTTGATTCCAGTATATTGATTTTTTTTAATTAGGGATTCTTTAGCATTATGTTTTCTCTTATGATAGAAAGCTTTATTGATGAGGGTCCCTCTTAACAGGGCTTTTGTAGAGGCCCAGTGGATGTCAAATGGTAGCTGAGATGTATTGGACATGGACAGTAGTTCTTCTAAGAGGGAATCAGCTTCTCATACAATATCTCTTTTTAGTAGTACATTGGGGTTCATGGTCCAATTAGAGCCCCTATTGCTAGTATTGGCATTACTGAGCCAGTTAATAGTACGAGAAATTTTTGAGTGGTCATAGAAGAATCTAGGCTCAGTGTGGAAGTCAATAGCTGTATCCAGAAAAATCTCTGATATGAAAAAAAATATATCAAGTCTGGACCAGGTTTTGTGACAGTGAGAGTAGAAGGTGAATTTATGCCTTGATGAGTTTTTATTTTGAAAATTGTATGGATCAACTAGATTGATGTCATCTTTTAGTTCTGTAATGGCTGTAGTGGCATATACATTGTATGAATTATTTTATATTTTACCCCTATGGTATAAAAATGGTTAGGGAATTAAAATCATATAGATGGACATAAAGAATTCCTGTTGTCTAGAACAGGGGTCTTATATATTTAATAGTAGGACTGGTTTATCAAGGTAAGGGCATTTGACTGTTAAGTAGCACCATCTTCTTTCTGAGTCTGTATCATAATACAAAATGTTGTCTTGGAAAGTTTTCTTAATAATTATTGCTCCACCCACACTAATAGATTTTTTACCAGCTGTGATAATTGTTCTAATCCATTTTTCCCCCATGTCATGTTTCCATTGTTCAGGTAGCATGTGTGTTTCTTGTATAAGAATTATTTTTGCTGTGGATTTAAAAGTTAAGTGGAAAAATATTTATTTACTTAACATTTGTTTACTGGGAAAGTTTGACTTGGAACAAGCCAATTTTTAGAGGAGGCCCAGGAAGAAAGGCTCTAGATGCATGTCTTTGTAACATGGGAGGAAACCGGAGCACCCAGAGAAATCCCACATGAACACAGGAAGGACATGCAGACTCCACACAGAAGGCACCCCAGCCACAATTCAAAGCAGAGAACCTCTTGCTGTGAGTCAACAATGTTAACCACTGCACCACTGTACCATCCAAATATAGCTTTCTCTTTTTGGCCAGTTGGATCCGTTTTATCTTCCATGAATCAATAATCCACATAATAAGTCTTTACATATAAAGAATATTTGGGATGGATAAAGTTAAATATATATGTCTTAAGTAAACTAAGGTAGGGAAGTCAAGTATAGATAAAGGCAAATAGCACTTGCCTCTTCCTGCATTAACCCTGTGCCTAATCACAAACCTCCTCAGCCCAGAAGAGAATATTATAGTAACTTGTAGAGACAAACTAGGGATAGCGAAGCAAATCTGAATACAGGGTGTCTAGTATATACATCTTTTATAGCAAAAAATCCCAGAGTAAAACCATAGAGTAAGATTAGCATAATTTACCTAACACACTTTTTTTTATTACTAAGAGCTCCTACTAGGCATCAATACAAAAATAGGGGTATACAGCTGTGATAAAGAGAATGAAGAGAAGGGTTGTAGGGGCATACTTTTAGGCTAAGATGAGATGAGGGAGCCTATTTAGACTAGAAGCCATAATGAACATTCTCAAACCTCATTAGAAAGTAGTAAGTTGGAAAACAGCTTCTATACTTATTCCCAAATCTGAACACTCAACAGAAATATAAACAAGATTAGCAAAAAGCTTGAGTTAGCATGAATGCATATTAAAGAAATTAGTATAACATTTTTATGACAAGTATGCAATGTTCTATAACCTTTTACTAGAAACAGAAAAGTAAAAACAAATATCGTTGGAATTAAAGTATTAAATGTTGTTTAAACCTTAAGATTTTCCACGCACAGTTTAAAATAAAATATGGGTCTATATTATATCCTCGAACGCTTAAAAAAGCGAACGCTGATTGATCGAACTTATTTTTGCGAAACTGCAAAATATCAAAGCAGCAGAAACTCATATTTTTTCCTAGGGAAAGAATTTGGTTGTCCATTTCTGTTGCTTCGGTATTTTCAGTGTTATGGTGGAAAGTTACCGGTCAGATTCAGGTAAGTGTGCGATTGTGTAGATGTGAGTGTTAGGGTGATTTAGGTGAGTTAGGGTTAGGGCTCGGGTTAGGTGTGTGTGCGATTGAGTGGACATGAAGGTTAGGGCAGATTTAAGTGAGTTAGGGTTAGGGAGCGGGTGAGGTGAGTGTGCGATAGTGACGGACCTTAGGGTTAGGGTTTGGGTTAAAGTAAGTGGGTAGTTAGTGGTGTGTGCATAGTTTAGGGTAGGGTTAGGTATCAGATTTTAGGTGTATTTGTGTGGATTTCTATTTGTTTGGTGTGCTTGTGTTGTGTGTATGTGTTTTGGATCAGCAATTTTTTTCCCTGGGAAAAAAAATCGCTGATCTGACAGTTCGAGATTGTAAACTTTCACTTAAATTAGGTCGATCAATCAGCGTTCGCTTTTTTAAGCGTTCGATGATATAATATAGACCCTAAAATATATCCAGTCAATTAACACTAGACCAAGTGGTTTGACTCACTTAGATGAATGTTTCCACTAAGTTTGTGGATTTTGCCAGACATTAGAATGCAAGTATGAGGCATTACACCTTACAAGTATCGAACTAGATTATGTGAGGGTAGACCCAATAATCATTTTTATGAGGAGGATAATCCTCCTGTATAGCAAGAAGAGATGTTATCATATTGTTACTGTAAAAAGGTAGAAGCTGCATGACATAATGTAATATCAGTGGAGCACAAAATATATTTTAATGTGATCATGGACCCAGCAGCACAAAGGCTGAGAGGATCTTGCTTGTATGTATGTTTTATATCCTCTGGCCATTTTATAACTTGAGATCAGAGAAGAGGCATATTAAAAATCAAAAAGGACAGAACAAAAAGGAGGTGAACAATTCATGCAAAAATGGAGTGAGTAAAAATTGTAAAAAAGTATAAATTTAAACTGCATATTTATACTGCGTGTTCATAACAAGTGAAATTTTTCTATTAATGTATGTGAACCACTGATGAATCTGCAAATGAGATGATTTAATAATGATACATAGCTTTTATGCATTTTTAATATCAGTTGTTGAAAATTTTTGAGATAAAGTATAATGTCTTGCACAGGCATTTGTTTAAATTCAACATTCTGTATATTAAGTTGGAGTTTTTTGACAGCAATCTACTTTGCATTCTTAACTCTTTTGCTAAGAATGCATTTTTAGACATGACTATATCACGTTTCTTCACTTATGTAGGACTAGTAGATCATTTGCATACTTCCCTAAAAAACATTGTTTTTTTCTTTCTTTCTTTCCTTTTATTTCATTTCACTCCTTTTTTCTTTGAACACACATGTTCTTTTATTTAAACAAATTAGAAAAATACCATTGTCAAGCCCAGACTACACAAGACTATTAGCTGCAGGAAGCTTCCTGTCATGCTTAAAGTCACAGTCTTCTGAAACAAGCCCAAGTTAAAGTTATGCAACATTAGTCTGTCCTCCATCTTAGATTCTCAGACACGTTTTTTCACACGCATTACTTTTCTTTCCTTTTTCCTCCTTTTCCCTTATATAGGACATAACTGTTGAGTAAATTCACCAACAGAAAAGGGTGCATATGGACCAAGTGATTTATTCCAGCGATTGAATCTACAGATATGTATCTTGCATGAATTGAGAGTTGTTTGCTAAGGTTATAACCTCTCTCGGGAAAAAGTTGTAGTCTGTTTTTATCTTTAGGGCAAAAAAGACCTCATATCCATAATTTCTGATGAGATCCCAGTCTGTTGGGGATCATGCCACAAGATTTATGTTGGGAAGTGGAACTATGTGGATAGAGGGTGACCATGTCACTTTAAGAGCACATCCAAACATTTCAGCAGGAAGTTATGCTAGCAGAGAGAATGAGGAACTGTAAATAGTCAAGGATCTCTCCTAAAGCCAGGGATTTTTTTTCCCTTTTCTTATTAATAAAAACTATTTCTATCTGGGAATGTATGTTCAGGAGCTATTGTACCAACTGGAGAGATGAGGGACAGATGAACAACAACCTGCAGATAGCCCCATGGAATCGGAGGAGATATAAGTATGGTAGTTGTGTTGTGGGGGCAAATCAGCATTTAATGGTTTTCATAACAGGCAGATTATTAAAAGCTTTCAGGAAAGCACTTCTTGCTTCTTTAACTGATGATGCTGAGAATTTATCCCCATTGTGTTGGAAGGATAGTGTGCTGGGGAATTTCATTTGAAATTTTATTTTATTTTGGATTAAGTAAGTGCAGAATGGGGATAGTTTTTGCCTCTCTTGTTTAATTTGCATTGGAAGGTCTTGAGTAAAGGAAATTTTATTGCTGTTCCATGCCAAATATTTTTTTTTCTTTTTAGCGGTTGTAATGATTTTGTATACGGTGAGCTGCCTGTCGGATGCTAGGATCCACCACATAACACAAGCACTCAGGTCACTCCAAGGCAAGTACAAATATGACTCACTCATTGTCCATGCTGGTGTGAATGACCTGAGACGTACCTCCCTGGACTACATGAAAAGAGACATAGAGGAGCTCTCTGAGCATGTAGCCCAGGCCGGTATGACCCTGACCTTGAGTAGCATCTTACCCTCACCAATAATGATGCCACAGTATGAAGACAAGATTATCAATTTCAACAATTGGCTTAAGTATTGGTGTCATTCAAAGGGGATCCAATGCCTGTCAGCCTGGGATGACATGCTTGACAAACCACGATGCTTTGCTAGGGACGGCTTGCACCTGTCACCCCTGGGCTTTCGGATATTGGCAAAGGCTCTTGCCACCCCCATAGTGCCTTTTTTAGGCAAGGCTCAAAACACAAACCCACCTCCATAGGTATCACAAGGGATAAGAAACTAAGAGTAATGCTACTCAACGCCAGAAGTCTAAACCTCAAGATGCACGCACTCAAAACTCTCCTTAATATGGAGAACATCGATATCTGTGCAGTAACAGAAACCTGGTTCAAGGCTCCCGAGAGCACCCCAGCACTACCAGGTTATACCTCATACCATGCTTTTCGGCCCCAAAACTTGGACCGAACCACAAAAGGAGAGGGAGTATCAATATTCGTCAAAGATACCCACACCTCCTGGTTGGTGGCACAGCACGAAGCATCAGAGACTATCCATGTGCAACTAACAGTGGGTAAAACTGCCTTACAGTTTATAGCCTGCTACAGACCACCCTCCCAAACCCAGAAACCCCACTCAGCCTTCCTGAGAACACTGGAAAATATGAAGGTCTCTCCAAACACCATTATATTGGGTGACTTCAACTACCCAACCATAGACTGGGAGCATTACTCTAGCTCCAACACCCTAGCCCAAAGGTTCCTATAATTTATAAACTCAAATGCTATGGAACAACTTGTTACCACTCCCACAAGAGGGGAAAACATACTGGACCTGATCATCACCAACATGGGGACTCTATGCTCCAGACCAGAAGTGTATCCCTCACTGGTAAGATCAGACCATAAACTAATCTCACTGGATATTCACATCTCGACCCCACCCCATGCCCAGAAAACCACAGTGAAAAACTTCTCTAAAACAAATTTCACACTCCTCAAAACCGAGGTGCAATCCTTCAAAGCCCCCGGGCCTGTGGATAATACGGCCCAGACAGAAAAATCCTTTATAAACGCATTCTATGAACACCTTCAGGAATGCATGGATCATGCAATCCCAAATAAAACCAAGACCCAATCCTCCAAAGGCAGACGTCTTGTCTGGTGGACCCCAGCCATAAACAAACTATACAATAGAAGGAGGAAGCTACTACATGATAGAGCAAAATCCCAAAAAGGGAAGGCATCTCTGATCAGTATTAGCAAAAAACTACAGGCACTCATAACATCGTCTAAGGTCAGCTTCAAGAGAAAAATTGCACAGGACACTAAGGATAATCACAAGGCTTTCTTTAGTTATGTTAGGAACCTGGGTGGGAATTCCCAGATATGCTCAGAATTAGTCCAAAATGACAAAAAATACACCAAACCCACAGACATTGCCAACATCCTAGCTGACAGGTTCAGCGCAAACTTCTCCCCCCCTCCCCACCAAAAGGGCTAATATCTATCCCAGCAGAGTGCTGCCCCCCTGACATCTCAGATGCTCAGGTAAGAGCTGCCCTCTCCAAAGCAAGAAACACAGCATCAATGGGACCAGACGGTGTCCCGGGCTGCATCCTACATGAACTCCAAGAAGAGCTAAACCCAAACCTAAAACTACTGTTCAATCTCAGCCTTACTACAGGATATGTACCCAAAGAGTGGCGTACAGCAACAGTGGTCCCTCTCCACAAAGGTGGTGCCTCAACGGATCCTGGAAACTATTGCCCCATAAGTCTCACTAGCTTGGTCTGCAAAGCTATGGAAAGGATCATCATGGACCTTATAAATAAAGATATTGGGGACCTACAGACACTAGATCCTACCCAGTTCGACTTTGTTAAGGGCAGATCCTGCCTCTTAAACCTGGTTGATTTCTTTGAAACAGTCACCAAGGCCATTGTCAAGGGGAAGGTGGTCCACACAGCCTACCTGGACCTCGCAAAAGCCTTTGATACAATACCCCACTCGGGCATTATAGATAAGCTCACCAGCTTAAATATAAACCCCTATGTCACTAGATGGGTTGCAAACTGGCTCAAGGACAGAACCCACATGGTTAGAATAGCTGGAGCTATGTCAGACTCCAAACCAGTTACAAGTGGCGTCCCACAAGGCTCAGTCCTGGGACCTCTCTTGTTTGGTATATATTTCTCGGAGGTACAGGCCAACTTGGAAGGACTGTGGCTGACCAAGTTCGCAGATGACTGCAAACTGGGCGCCATAATAGATTCTCCAGCCAACACAAGCATCCTCCAAAAGGGCCTCATAGAAACAGACAACTGGTGCCAGAGCCATGGCCTCAAGCTAAACGCCAAAAAGTGTATAGTCATCCCCTTTGGCAAAAACAAAGTGCCCACAAATTACCACATAGGTGGTAATCCATTAAGTACAGAAGAAGTAATTAGGGACCTGGGGACCCAAGTTGATAGCAATCTCTCATATGACAACCACGTGGCCAAAGTGGTTAGAAAAACATTTTATATAGCCCACCTAATCATGAAGGGATTCACATCTAGATCAGGGGAGGTCATCATGCCTCTTTACTCATCCCTCATGAGGCCCATAATTGAGTACAATGCCCCTTTTGGGATGTACCTTACCAGACACCTGCAGCAACTGGAAAGACCACAAAAGTACCTCACCAAGAGGATCAAGGGGCTCAAACAGATGCCGTATGCTGCCCGGTTAAAGAAACTCCAGCTCTACTCAGTGGCATACCGCCTGCTCAGAGGCGAACTGTGCCTGACGTATAAAGCCATGTCCAACCCGGAATTAATGGACATGCTGCACCTCGGAAAATCCAAATCCCATCGAGCTACGCGCTCCAGGGACTTGAACCTCAGCACTGAAATAAATAGGACATGCTAGAGGGACAGATTCATAACCCAGAGGCTCCCTTCACTCTGGAATAAAATCCCAGTCCATGTTAGGCCAAGTCCCTCGTTGACTCTCTTCAAGAGGAATCTTGATGAGTGGATGGGAGATCGTAGGATTACCCCGGGTATCACTTCTGTGTCACTGTTAGACAGAGGCACAGTATACTAACCTCGAAAAAGGGCATAGCAAAATAAATTTAAAATGGGTGGTGAAAGCCATACACACTCTGGCTAGGCTTATAAATGCCCTAGGGCAGATAGCCTAGTATGAACCTATGAACCTATGAACCTATACATCCTGATAGTTGACTAGTTTTACATAGATCTGTCTTGACTTATCCATGTTCAGAGGTAGTCAGATCGCTTGGTGGGTTCTTTCAGTAATTATTTGCTTTGCCTTGAGTAAGTTCTCCAGGGTTCCTATTATGTGATCGAATGCTAGAAATAGTGAATGCTCAGTTGTCAAACCCAAATGCATGAAACCACAGAATATCAAAGGAACAGATTAGCGAATATTTTCCCCAGAGAAAAAAATCATTGGGCCGTTCTCTGGACTTTGCTGTTGTCTTCACTGTGGTGCGATCTCAGAGTTGGTATATTTAAGGTGGGGGGAGGGGGGTCACAGCCCCCCACATTGGGGCTATGGCGGGTGAAGACCCCCAGTTTATGTTACCTGTAAATTCTTTTTTTTTTGGATCAGCAAATTTTTTCCCTGGGAAAAAATTAGATGAGCCATTCCTTCGACATTTTGTGGTTTTGTGCATTTGGGTTTGATAATAGATCATTAGCTATTTCTAGAGTTCGATCATATAATATGAACCCAATCTGCCAGTAGGAGGCCGAAAACCTGCTGGATTGTTTCTATAAGTTTTGGCTGTTTAATCTGTTCAGGAATACCTCTGATAATGATGCTGTTTCGTCTGGATCTTGCTTCAAGGTCATTGATTTTTTTTGCTGCACGTCTATAATGTATTTAAGGTTAGTTTCTGATTCTTTCTGGAGCTTGTCTAGTTTAACCTCATTTTCTAGTACCCTGGCCTCTGTTTTTTTTTCCCATTCTGCTTATGATTTGGTCTAAGGAGTCTTCAAAGGATTGCAGCTGGTTGGAAAATGTTTGCATAGCAAGCTGTAATGGCTGAAGAGCTATTTTTAATTCCTCTAGGTTTGAAGGCTGTTCTGATTTAGTTTTATTTCCTGGTTTGCTTGTGTGTTGCTGCTTCCCAGTTCTGGGTCTTTTGGATATTACATCCTTTTCAGGTCAAGCTAGTACTGAGAATTGAGTTTTAGTAGTTTGAGTGTACATGTTGTCAGCTTTGTTTGACATCCTTGGCTTTACTTTTCCTTTATAGCCATTGGGTTAGTAGTTGATACCTCATGGTGGTAGCCAGTCAGGAATGTTTGGCCTAATCTTGTTTAATCTTCCTCTCTTTGGATAACAAAGCTTTCTTTTTCCAGTTGTAGTGCATCCAAGATGTAGTTTATAACCATATAGTAGATGTATTTGTCATGATTAAAAGTCTCTGTACTGATCTGAATTGGATATTTTTAAGTACCTCATCAGAATCAAGGAGTAGAAGTGCTCCTAGGTCAGCGGCCATCTTAGTCTCAGTATATTTTAATAAGGGTGGTGTGTGGGTGCAGTAGGTCTTGCACGTTGCAAAAAACATTTTTTAAATCATTTTAGTTGAATGTTTTTCTCTATATGATGTTTCTATTATTTGAAATTTAAATAAAAGATCTTTCAATAAAATGGCCTTTCAACAATTTAAATTCAGTCATTTGGGATTCACCTATAGTCCCAGTGGTGCGTTTTATTTTGTTCTTGGTTTATATTTCGCACCAGCACACCGTGCTACAGTTCTTAAAATTGTCATCTGACCAAATGCCAAGTAAACTGGAGAAGGGAACTCTGAATAGGAGTTTTAAGCTAGAACCAGAGGTGCTGCAGCTAACCGGCACATAGTGTCAGTTGTAGTATGTGACAGACGAATGCAAATAAAGCTGAAAAGTAAGGTGTACTAAACAGTCATGAGACCAGTGCCTCTAAATGACACAGAAACTTGTGCAGTGAAGCTAGAGTGGAAGCTTGAGGTGATAGAGATGAAGTGTTTCAGATGGGCAGTAGGATACATGCTGTGGGACAGATGAAGATAAAGGGATTTTAAACCAGGAACCACAGTAGCACCAGTTGTGCATAAGGTCAAGGAGAACAGATTGTGGCAGTCCAGTCTTGGGCAGAAAGACACGTTTTGGTAAAGAAGATTTAGGAGAGACATGAAAAAAAAAAAACAGGATAGGAGGGCATCCAGCCAAGAAATGGATGAATTGTCTGAGAGAAGACTTGTGACACACAGGAATTGAGAGAGGGGTGCCCATTGATGTGACACCCTGACCCCATGTAGAAATATGAAAAGCGAGTTGATGATCATGTCCTATCTGATAAGATCTTTTGATGAGGATAGATACAAAATAATTAATAAATACCAAAATCTTTAGAATTTAAAACAGTAGATTATCTGGTGCTGTTAAACCAGGTTTACGTTTTTAAGGTGTCTGCAGATCTCATTACTGTAAGCAGTATATAAAATGAAAAGAGGAGAAGTGAAGATATCAGCTTGCATGATATTATTTGAGGGATGTATTCACGGAAGTGCTTTGCAAAGCAAATAACAATAGTGATGATGTCTTGCAGAGGGTAGAAAAGGAGAGGAGAGGAGAGTGGGAGGGGGGTGGACACTACATTGGGTAGAGAAGTTGATCAGTTCCTTGCCAGATTTCTGGGGAGGCGAAATTAAGATTTTTTTGGGAGAGAACAATATTGGGACTTTTTGCTTGTAAGTAC
Source organism: Protopterus annectens (assembly GCF_019279795.1). Classification (NCBI taxonomy): domain Eukaryota; kingdom Metazoa; phylum Chordata; order Ceratodontiformes; family Protopteridae; genus Protopterus; species Protopterus annectens. The sequence continues at coordinate 1,162,256,754 of NC_056737.1, read as the reverse complement.
AGCATTCTTGGCCTTAATTCTCACAAATTTAAAATTGTCAAAGTCAGCTTCAGGTTTATTTTTATGATATCGAGCTTTCATTTCAGGTCTATTGTTGTATGATTAGTAATAAAGTTAATTTAAAGACATTCCCAAGATTCAATAAACTCTGTGTAGGCTTCGCCCAAAGTCTACATGGAATTTATGTGTTTGGTGGTGGGCACCACCATTTATTGAATATTCATGCTCCAGCTTGCCTTCAAACATAAGCAAGCAGGGTTTCATGGCAGCCAGGAAACCATGTAAAGCAACACAGATAGTGAAATAAGTTACAGCATAACAAACTGGGTTAGCGGGATTGCACTGAATGCCACAAGTAGGATGCCGATACAGGCTGGTGGCCAGCAGTAAACAATCACACACAGTCATGGACAATATCAGAATAATACCAGCAGTAATACCCATGTCTCTGACACAACATAATATGTTTCTGAGTGAGCATACATGGTTCTGCACTAACACACTTGTACAACTATTAGGACATGTCAACAATCTATGAGTGTAATCAAGCACACTCTCCTGACACTAACATATGCAGGAGGTGTGAGGAGAGACACACTTGACCTTATGATCACTACAGGCTAGTTGAATGTTGTGCATGGCATAGATATATATGGCACAATCTGCACTGTCACAAATGTAAACCATGCCATTAGCATCATTAAACAGCTATGTATGTCATGAGTACTTCACCAAAACAGATATCACACATGCATGTGATATTATAACTTGATGGGGTTCGAAGCCATCAGACAGTAATGCAACAAATCTAATACCTAGGTATGCACAAATAGATGTTTGACAGCTTAGCGTGACAAAGGTGGTACATATCAGTTACACATTATTGGAAGGTATGTATGGAGGGACATGAGAAAGGGTGCATTGTACTCCGGTATCGTGGTGAAGGCTTTGAACTATTATGGCCTCACCACCGTAGACACATACTGGTGGACATTCCACATACCATATATCCCAGGATACAGGCTACATAACAAATGGTCATCTGATAGGGTATGATGTCTACATGATCATTAGTTTGTGCATTTGTTTGCATAACGAAACAAATCCCCACATTTTTTTTTTTCATCTCATGTCTTGTCATGGCTGTGGCAGCAATCTTTGATGTATGTTGATACTGTCTGCATTATACCAATATCACAGTTGGAGTAAATGTTTTTCCACAATATGTAGTCCTCCAGACAGTGGTTGGGACACAGGATTTGTATGTCATTCTTGACATCTGTGATTTCAATCATGGATAGGAAAGGGCCTAGCAGACAGCCCAGATGTACACACTTGATCACTAGACATGGGATATAGGTCACTTCACACATTTTTACATATTTATACGCCATGTATGTGATCCATATTTCTACCCACTTGGTGATATAGGTGATGATGGCCACATCTGTTATTGTGGAGTGAATGCCTCAGTGTGGACTCTTGTCAACTGCTTTGGCCTTTTCAAGTTCCAAAGGATGATGCTGTTTGAGGACATCTGACAGATGTAAAAGACATAGGAGTAACATCAAAAACTCACACATGTCTGCTGCTCACACCTAGGATATTACTAGTGTCCATTTAGAGAAGGTCCATGATGGCATGTTGGTCTACCTCACAGATCAGGAGAGTCAGGATGTGTCTATAAATACATGCATCAGGTTCTGTCCCCAGCCCACTCAGATGGATGCATGTTGATGTAGATCCCTCTACGGGAACATAGTCCATCTGTATGGCATGTTGAAGTGTGTATCACACCATGTCAGGTAGGCGTATGTTCTGAGTCATGCTATAGGCCATCTGTGATGTTGTCACAGCCCATTATTTCTGTGTAATAAGCCTGCATGAAGGTAAGACAGTGCATATTATCTATGTTGATCTGTCCCAGGGTTTGGACACAATCCCCCTACTCAGCTATCATTGACAAACTCTACCAGCTGGGGATTAACACTTACATCACTAGATGGTTAATAACCCAGAGACTGCCCATGCTATGGAATAGACTTCCCATACATAACAGAGCACCTCACTGGCCCTCTTCAAGAGAAAACTTGATGAGTGGATGGGAAATAGAAAATTCACCCCGGGGATCGCTGCAGTGGCTCTACTCAACAGAGGCACAGGAAACTAAGGTTGGGTGGTATGTTGCCAGGGTAATCCTATGGGCTAGGCTTGTAATGGCTCCAAGGCAATTAGCCTGGTACACACCTATGAACCTATCAAACTATGAACCTATGTCCTCACTGACAGACCACATACTGTAAAAGTTGATGAATCAACCTCTACCATTGCAGCTTTCGCCACTAATGTACCCCAAGGATCTGTGCTGGGCCCTATACTATTTGGAATATAGTCAATTTCTCAACAGTCCAGGCTACAAAATATGACCTGTAGCTTACCAGTTTTGTTGATGCATGCATTTTGGTTGCACAAGTCCGCCAATGATGTGACTATAGTACAAGAGGGGCTAACATACACAAATGATTGGTGCCAAAGCAACACGGTCTACTAATAAATATAAAATGTGTCAGGATTTGTGCCTTATGCAAAGTGGAATTTCCTGGTAAATACACCATTGACAACACTCTCCCCATGCTGAAACCAGTGGAGCAAGAAATGGAAACACATGCAGAGAGCAACTTCAGTGCTGTTGTAAAATGCTACATCATGCACCTCAGAAGTCAATATAGGTGGTATGTCCTGTTATCCCTCATCCAGGTCTGTGAGGTCAGCATCCAAGAAGTCCACAAAGTTCAATAAGCAAGATCCACCCATGACAAAAACAAAATGGGAAGGGTCAAGTGTGTTGAAGGTCATCTACGTCCCTGTAGATATAGTCCATGCTGATTCCTTCCCTAACCTTGCAGATAAGTCCTTTTAGGCATATGGATCAATAGTTGTAGTTCTACATGTTACCAGATTGATGTGCATTGCATAGCACACAATATTTGATACTACAGTTTGTACTGTGTTTGATATGTGTGTGGAAAAAAGTACTGAGACACCAGGGTTGCACTGCTTGAGGGGGGTGACAACAGATGGATGTATTATTCACATGTGGCATATTGTTAGTTTGCAATGTTTACACATGTAATTTCATGGCATACACAAGAAATAGACAGTAAACAACAGTAATACAGCATAATATAAACATTTCCATAGCATGGCGAGCAGTGGGTATGTGTGATGGTTAGCAAAGTGTATACGCATGCGAGATAAACATGCTTGCACGTAGGTAAGCAGTGTGTAAACGCAAGCTGCATTGCTAAAGTTTGAGACTTACTATTGAGTCTGTGAAGTACACCTGCTGCTTAACTGACTGTGTCACAGCACATTTTAATGCATTGATACATTCCTTTTTCAGTCTGGGTTCAATCACAGGTGTATCTAATACTTTAAAATGCTTTTCATTACAGAGTGATAATGCAATTACATGAATTGTTTATATGAGATGTGTTCATAGGTTCATAGGTAGGTACTAGGCTATCTGCCCAAAGGCATTTATAAACCTAGCCGGAATGTGTTGGCTTTCGCCACCCCCTTAGATTAGTTCCCTGTGAGTATGTAATGGGTCAGGAGAGGGCTCACCTCTCCCAGCAGAGATGGTGAATTCCAGAAAACCCATCTTATCCTTTTTACTCTCTCTCTTAAATGTTGCTGTATTTTGCCACCTCTCACCATCATTGGGCATTGGCGTGAGATGCACACCTCATCACAAACATAGATCCCAAAAAGTGAATGGATCCATTGCTTTTTCTGCTACTTATGTGTGTTGTGTGTGATTCTATTCTTTGATTAGATTAAAGGTGTTAAAATGGGGTAGATAGGAAAGTGGTGAAATGGGGACCAAGCAGGGGAAAGAACAAGTCTGACTGTTGTTATTCAGTCTTTGGAGCCCACCTGCTACTTAACTGACTAAGTGTCAGCAAGTGTTAATTAATGCAGTTGATGCAATGATGCATTCCTTTTTGGGGCTAGATTTTACTGTGCTTGAATACAGCTGTATGTAATACTTTGGGTCTATATTACAACTCACAGGAGTCCGAATGTTGTAATATCGAACCCAAATTTTCGAAATATGAAAATAGCGAAGCCATGGAACACCAATTTTTTTCCCCGGGAAAAAAATTGGTGGGCCGTTTTTGCGGCTTTGCTATTTCCTCCACTGTGGTGCGATCTCGGAGTTGGTATATTTAAGTAGCGGGGGGTCATTGGGGGGTGTGGGGGGCAAAGTTCCCCACATTAGTTTAACTTTAAAGTCTACGTGGTTTTTTTTTTTTGTACAGGAACAGTGATATTTTTCCCTGGGAAAAAAATCACTAATCTGTGTTTTCGTAATATTTGGGTTTCGAACTTCATGGTTTGATATTACATCGTTTGAACACCTGTGAGTTCGACAATGTGATATAGACCCTACTACTTTTACCTACTTTCACATTACCATTACTTAAAGAAAAGAAATGGAGAAGACAGGACAGTGGTAAAATGGGGAGCATACAGAAGGAAAGAAGAAAGGGAAAGCATGGCACGAATGTGCAGGAGGGAGGTAGGAAAGAACCATAGCTATCTATTTCTTTAGCAATGTAAAGGGAACACATTTGTCAAATATTAATTTAATTTGGACGGTCATCTTCAGATAGAAAGGTGACCACAACACAAACATGCTGTACAGCCAATTGGACTGAATCAAATGTGTCAAGAAGACACTTGTGCAAAATGAAGAGCTATGCATGGGATGATTTTTTTTTTTTTTTTTTTTTGCGGCATAGCTGCCCAATTTTTTTTTTTTTTTTGAGAGAGAGAGAGAGAGAGAGGGAGACAGGAATGTTGGGGAAGAAACATAGGAATGTCTGTGTGAGGTAAGTTGGTAGTTGAGGCAACAACTGCAGACAGACAAGACAAACAACAGACAAGACAGGGAGGGTGATGGACAAACAAGTTTGGTGGACACCATGATTGGAGTGAGGGTAGGGATATCATGAACCCAAGGTTGTCAAGCTGGGAGACAGTAAGAATTGAATTCTCACCCACTTGACATCATCACTATCACCTTACTCCACCACTGGCTGGAATGCTTGACATCTGCGTCTCCTCCTCTTGGTATTATGTAAAATAAGGGAGAGCACCCTCTCCAACTGACATAGGAATAATACCATCCCTTGCAATTCAGCATGGGTGATAAAATGACCACCTCCACCACTGCTCCCAGAGGGTACTACTGGACCAGCCTCTGGGGCAGGACTACCTGAGGGGACAGATAGTGAAGGGGCAGCAGACGGAACGCTGCCAGGTTGGCTCCTAGATTTGTTGCCTTTACATTGCTAAAGAAATGGATAGCTATGGTTCTTTCTACCTCCATCCTGTACATTCCTGTCTTGCTTTCCCTCTGCTTGATCCCCATTTCACCACTTTCCTATGTACCCCATTTTCACCTCTTTAATCTGGTCAAAAAAATAGAATCACACACAATACACTTAAGTTGTTGCAAAAGCAATAGATCCTTCCACTTTTTAGGCTCCATGTTTGTATGGCAGTGCACATCATGCACCAATGTGTAGAAACGGTGAGCAGCGGCAAAATGGTGTGGTTCCCTTAGAGCAATGCCAATTAACCCTGCTGCATTATGGCAGCACACATCTACACATGTTCTATATATGTTGTATAAATAATTTATGTCATTCCATTATCAATGTTTAAATAAATGAATTTTAAAGTATCAAATAGACCTGGATTTGAACCCATCTGGGCCCAAAAAAGGAATATATCCATGCATTAACACATGCTTCTACAGGCTCAGTTAATCAGGAAGTGTGTTGCATAGACTCAATACTAACTGTCAGACTTTAGCACTGCAGCTTGGATTTGCACACTGCTTAGCTACATGCAAACTTGTGTATCTTGTATGTGTATACACTTTACCAACCATTGTCCAAACCTGCTGCTCGCCCAGCTATGAAAAAGTAAGTATTATTAAGTATTATTGCTTTTTACTGTCCATTTCCTGCCTACAAATGAAATTACATGTAGAAGCATTTCAAATTGGAGGCCCTATCTAACAATATGTCACATACTTACAATATGGCCATGTTTGCCACTCCCCATCAAGCAATGAAACCCTGATGTCTCAGTACTTTTTCCACACATATATCACCTTCAATACACAAAATAATATCAAATGTTGTGTGATATGCAATGGACATCAATCTGGTAACATGCAAAACTACAACTATTGACCCATAAGCCTAAAAAGCCTTATATGCAAGGCTAGGGAAGAAATCTGCATGGACCTTATCCATAGGGACATAGGTGAATTTCAACACACTTGACCTGACCCAATATTTTTGTCAGTGTTACATCTTGCTTATTGAACTCATGGACTTCTTTGATACTGACCCAAAAGAACCTGGATGAAGGATAACAGGACATACAGCCTATATTGAGTTATCCAAAGCCTTTGACACTATCCTCCATCTAACTATGTGCAATAACGGTACTTGTGTTTTTACACAGCTAGGCTTGCAAACACCCTAGGACCATTAGGTTAGCAACCTCCTATGAACCTATAAAGCTATGAACCTATGCAAGACTCCCATCATCTTATCTCCCACATGGCCTGCTGAAGTCATTTACTATAAGTTGACCAGCACTGTTGTAAAAATCAGACTTGTGCTATGGCGCTTGCATAAAGTACTGTCTTCTGTAGTCTGTTTACTTAGATCAGTAGGGGTTCTGTTCTAACTGCAGGCAACTTGGTGTATCTGGGAGTGTGTCTAGTCAGTAGAGCAGAAGTGTGTATCCTACAGTTACTACTCCAGTGCCATGGATTGCCAGTATTTTGATGCTTGGACATGCCTACACATCCATTTCATGCAATCCTCCCAACCTCTTTCCTCCCACATGGCCTGCTGATGTCATCTAATATAAGTTTATCAGCTCTGTTGTAAAAATGAGCCTTGTGCATGGTACTTGAGTAAAGTGCTGTGTTCTGTAATCTGTCTACTTAGATAGTTAGGTTGATCTATTCTTACTGCAATCAAGTGATTTTTTTTCCCTCCTTCCACTATAGTTTTCCTGAAATATTTTCTTGTTTTCCTCTTTTACTACCCTGTGGATTTTTGCCTCCTTTACTACTCACTTTCCCCCCTGCCTACTACCTAGTTCTTCTGATTGTTCCCATCCTTCTACTCTCCTTGGGCTCTTCCCACTCCGTTCGCCCTGCGGGCTCACTCTGCTCCCCTACCCTACCCCCAGTTCCCACCCACCTCCAGTGGTCCTAGACTTATATATCCAAACCCCACCCCTCTCACATTAACCAATCCTTTTCTTCCCCTCCCCTTACCTCACTCTCTATACTCACCCCTCCCCCAAATTAACTATCCCCACCCTGCATATACTACCAGTCCCTCTCCCCTCCTCTTATACTGCTCTTTCTCCTTTACTTACTTCCTCAGAGCGTCTTCACCATTCCCACTCTCTATTTTTAACTACTTTTGAATATCAACCTTTAGTCATGCCATCCCACACTCTCTTCACACAGCTCACCTTGCTACTCTTCCCCTCACTTTTAATGAGCTTCACCTCAGCTTACCTCTTAACATCCTTTGAACATACAAAATATCTAAATACTTACCACCCTCCAACTCATTCTACCTTAATCATAGCCACTGCCCAAAACCACATTAATATCACTTCAGAAACACATTATCTTCTAGCAAAATACCATAGACTGCTTCACATCAAGTATTATTTCCCAAAGACTAGGAAACTCCCAAGCTTAATCTCTCAGTTTCTACCCTATCTAATTAGACCCAAAACAAATCACTTGCAAGATGGTGATATGCATCCAAATCCAGGCCCTTCTGGCTTACCTCAAGCTAATAATCTTAACCCCTCTCCACCCACAACACAAACCCCCACTACACTTACAAAACTCTCTCTTCATTGCACAACTCAATATACGCAGCAGAAACAACAAACTTGCACACCTCCATGCATTATTAGATGATCAATCTTTTGACATACTATGTCTAACTGAAACATAGCTCAAACCCCATACTAAAGATATTGATATCACCCCACCAGGTTACAGTATTATAAGGCACGACTGCTTAAAAAAGAAGGGAGGGGGAGTAGCTATTCTCTTCAAAAATAGCCTACAAGTTACCCCCATTGACTACAAAGCTCTTCCTGAGACCAAGGCGGAAATCCTTGTCTCTAAACTTCAACTAAACTCTAGTAAGGCCTTATATATCATCTGCATCTACTTACCTCCAGGCGATAACATCAGCTTACTCGAGGAAATCCTCAGTACCCTATCCCCATAATTCCCCTAAGAAACCATCATTATGGGTGACTTTAACATTGACTGGAACAATATTAATACAGAGCATCCCATCTTGCATATTGACCTGCATGGGTACTCACAAATTATTTCCTCCCCAACCAGAATTAATAAATCCAGCAATAAGGAAAGCATCCTAGATTGGATACTCATTAATAAACCTCATCGAGCATACAAAGTAGGGATATTCCCTGACAATCTCAGTGACCAAGCCTTAACCTACCTGATCAGGGAAAAAATGATGTCCCCCATTCTATCACTTATAAAACAATTAGATACAATAGAGACTTTGACCCAGAATTATTCCAAAATGAAATCAAAGCCTGTAATTGGACCCCCTTAAAAAGTCTACCTCTCACTGAGGCAGTTAACTACTTTAACTCTAAATTTCTAGCAATCCTTGACCACCATGCTCCAAAGTGGAACATAAGAATTAGAGCCAAACCTGCCCCTTGGCTGTCCAAAAACACTAGACAAAACATGCTACTCAGAAACAAAGCTTGGGCCAAATGGAGAACTACTAAAAGTACTTCAGATCATCTCACTTATAAACAGTTGAGAAATAGAACAAAACTAGCTATTCTCTTAGACAAGAAACAATTCTACATGAACACTCAAACCAAATACCAAAATAATCCACAAACATTTTGGGCAAGTATCAACAGACTACTTCACCCAGGCCAAACCAAAACTCCAAACCCTAACAGGCAGCCAAAGAGAAAATCCTAGACAAGCAGCAAATGCCTTTAATACCTACTTCACAGAAATTATACAAGCACTAGCTAACCAACTTTCTCCTGATATTACATTCCCTCCAAACACTAACAAGACCTTAGCCCCTATATTTCAATTACAACCTGTTCCCACTCGAGATATCTGTAGACTTATCCAAAAACTTAAACCTTGCACTCCATCAGCAGACCAGTTACCAGCAGAATATTTGCAGACAGCTGCCAAAGCTATAGCCTACCCAATTTCCATCCTCATTAACAGAACTATTGCCGAGGGAGAAATCCCTACCATCTGGAAAATCTCACACATCATTCCACTCCATAAAGGAGGGAACTCTAATGACCACTCTAACTATCGCCTGATAGCTCTATCATCCCCATTGGCAAAAATAATGGAAAAATGCATTCAAAAGCAATTACTTAACCATCTAACTCAAAACAATTTGCTAGCTGATTGCCAACATGGTTTCAGGCTACACCACAGTACTACAACTGCCCTACTGTCTTTCTGCAACTCCATTAACCAAAACAGAAACAACATCCTCACATCAGCTCTCTTTATAGACCTGTCTAAAGCTTTCGATATGGTTAATCACCAGCTATTAATAAACATTCTTACACACCTCTCATTCGATACTCAGGCTATAAACTGGTTCAGAGCCTATCTTACTAACCAACAGCAAGCAGTCCTATGGGATAATCAACTATCCTCCCTACTGCCTGTCACCCTAGGAGTCCCTCAGGGCTCTATTTTAGGTCCACTCCTCTTCTCAATTTTCATTAATGACTTACACTTAGCTATTCCGCAAACTACATGTTTACAACAAGCTGATGACTCGACAATTTTATGCTCAGCTAAGACCTCATCTGAACTTTTACTAAAAACACAAGAAGCATTTAATAAAGTCGAGTCTTGGTTTCTTCAATGCTGTCTTCTACTTAACTCCAAAAAAAATGAAGCTCCTACTATTTTCACCAATGCAAGAGCACACCCTTACTGATTTCACAGTCCTATCAAAAAATGGTACTCACATACAACCTGACTTAACAACAAAACTATTAGGGGGTTACTATTGACAACCACCTTACTTTCAATGAGCATATCAACAATACTGTAAATATAGTCAACAAAAAAATGTGTGCCCTCTACAGAATTAAGCCATTCCTCACTCCTTTAGCTAAAACAAGTATCACCCACTCCCACCTTATCTCCTCACTTCTATATGCTTCTACTATCTATACTCACCTTTCAAAAAGCAATCTCTCTAAACTGGTTAAATCTTATAATAGCATTGCTAGATTTGCCACTGGACGACCATTCAGAACGCACCATTGCCAGAATCTATCTCAACTAGGCTGGCTTGAATTTCAAAATCTACTTGAGTTTAACCAAAATACATTGGCCCACAAAATACTTAACCAACCAAAGAAGACCCCAAGTCTATCTACCCTTATTACTCCCTACCTGAATCTTAACTCCCTGCGCTCCTCAAATAAACAACTTATCTCCTCCAGCAAATCCAACAACAGAGCAGGCGGTGCTCTCTTCTCTAATGTAGTTGGGAAAAAATGGAACCTTCTTCCTCCTGCTCTTACCTCTATTTCCTCTCTAACTAACTTCAAACCAAAACTTAAAATATACCTAAAAAAGCACTGGCTTTGCCCTAGTTGTAATCCTGACTAACTTCTGCCTTAAGCAATTTATGTTATACCCACTTTTTTTCTTTTATCTTTCACCTTCAGACTTCTATGTCGGTGAAATCCTTAATAAACACAGTCTTTTGAATTTTATTAGATAATTAGATTTCTCAAAGTCTACTCTTGCTGCTATTTTTTCCTCACAATATATGAGCAAGGTTCTTTTTTATAATATTATAACTCCTAGTTCATCTTTTTTCTGTTTCTCTTTTTTTTCCTTGCTTTCTACTTATCAAGGTTGGAATAATGTTAACAAATGTAAAATAAAATA
>NC_056737.1:1162163174-1162243174 GCF_019279795.1 Protopterus annectens | reverse complement strand
CACATGCTGTGATCCACACTACCTTATCTAGCCTGTTCTTCCTTGTCAGGTCTATGAGAGGAGCCGCTATGGTACTATAATTGGGGACGAACTTTCTGTAGTACACTGCTGTCCCTAAGAATGCCCTCACCTGCTTTTTGGTAACAGGTGCAGGCCATGCCTGAATGGCTTCTACTTTGCCAGGTTCTGGCCTGATCTTACCACTCCCCATTCTATGTCCCAGGTAGGAGACCTCTGCCATACCCACCTAACATTTGCTCATCTTAATGGTTAAGCCTGCCCTCTGTAGTATGCCCAGCACCTCCCTGACATGTTGAAGGTGCTCATGCCAGGAATGGCTGTAGATGGAAATGTCATCTAGGTAAGCAGCTTCTGCTCGGATATGATCTACCAGCTTCTGGAAAGCTGCTAGGACATTTTTCATCCCAAAGAGCATCTTTCTGAACTCATACAAGCCAAAAAGCTCTGGGAGTCAAGGGCACCTGCAAGTAACCTGTGGTAAGATCAATAGTTGTAAGATACTTAGCCCCACCCAGCTGCTCTAGGGCCTCATCTGTCCTAGGGATGGTGTAAGCATCTGACTCTGTGTGACTATTTAATTTCCTGTAGTCCACACAACCTGGTGCTGCCATCCTTCTATGGCACCAGCACCACTGAGGAGGCTCAGGGACTGTTGGACTCTTGAATCACCCCTAGTTCCAACATCTCCTGTATCTCCTCCCTCAGAGTCTGTTTGACTCTCTCAGGCACACTATAAGGAGCCTACCTAATAGGTCTTTGAGGTCCTGTATCCACCTGGTGCTGCACCAGATGGGTGTGCCCTTGTTCCCCAGTGAACATGTCCCCAAACTCCTGTAACACTGCTCGGATATTTTAAACCTGGGTAGGAGATAGCTGCTGGGGCATTTCTGCCCCTTCCACTGAGGTGTCAGTCCAAGCCTCACTGAGGAGATCAGTCACCAGATCTCCATCAGATTCCTCCTGCAATCCACTGCAAATGCTCATCACAAGAGCCTCCCTATCATGGTAAGCTTTCTTCATGTTAACATGGTACAATTTGTGCCCTTGCCTCCTGCCTAGCAGTTCCACCATGTAGGTAACATCACTTATCTTTCTTACACCTTGTAAGGTCCCTCCCAAGCAGCTTGCAGCTTGTTGTGTCTGACAGGAATGAGAACCATTACCTGCTGCCCCACAGCATACTCTCTAGTCTGATCTTTCCTGTCATACCACACCTTTTTCTGTTGTTGAGCTTCTGCCAGGTTCTCCTGGACCAAGCCCATGAGTTCCCTGAGCCTTGTCCTGAGGTTTAGGACATATGCCACAACAGACTCCTTGTGAGTTTCACACTCACCTTCCCACGCATCTCAAATTAAATCTAGAGGTCCCCTCACCCTATGCCCATACAGCAACTCAAAGGGTGAACAACCTGTGGATTCCTGGAGAACCTCTCTGTAAGCAAACAACAGATGGGGCAGATATTTGTCCCACTCCCTCTTAAACTGGTCTGCAAATGCCCATAGCATGGACTTGGTTGTAGAGTTTAACCTCTCAACAAGACCATTTGTCTGGGGATGGTAGGGGTTGATCTTTAAGTGCTTCACCCCACAGTACTTCCACAGACAAGCCAGCAGGTCTGACATGAAGTTTGAACATCTGTCAGTCAGTATTTCTTTTGGGAAAACTACTCTGCTGAAAACCTCTAACAAAGCATTTGCCACCTTTTCTGCCTCAATGGAAGACAGAGCCACTGCCTCAGACTATCGTGTAGCATAGTCTTCTACCACTAGGATATGTGGAACTTGGGATACTCAGAGGCCCCACAATATCCATAGCTCCCCTCTGAAATGGCCCCTCAATCACAGGAAAAGGCATCAAATGAGCTCTAACTGTGTCTCCTGAGTTGCCTACATTTTGCACTGCTCACAGGTCCTGCAGTACCCTGTTACATCTCTGGAAATTCCAGGCCAATAGAAGTTCTGCATAATACGTCTCTTTGTATGTTTTATGCCCATATGACCTGCAAAGGGAATATCATGCGTTGTGGCTAGAAGCGCCAGATGGTCTAGCCACTACCAATTGCTGTACTCTCTCACCTTCTAGCCCTCCCTCAGGGGTCCAATCTCTGTATAGTAAGCCTTTGTCCCAGTATACAGATTCCCCCTTCCCTTGAGAATCAGGTGCCTCCCTAGCTACCTGCCTCAGGCCTTGCAATGTAGGGTCTGAGAGCTGAACTTGTCTCAACTGTCTCTTTGTAACCCTTCCCAGCTCTCCTTCCACAGGAAGTCTGGCATCCTGTGACAGTGGTGCCTCACTGTCAGCCTGGGTACAACTACTCACCTCTACCTTTGCAGTTACTCTGTCCATGGGAACGTCATTAAACACAATCAGCTGTGGCTCACCTTCAGTCTCACTGCTACAGAGTATCCCCCTCCCTGACGTAACCACCTCACTAGTCCTGGCTGCAAGTATGCAGTCTGTCTTGGTCTCCATCAGGCTACCAGACCTACATGCTTGTCTCCTAGCCTGACTGAGTGTAACTGCATAAGCACATGGTACTGCCTCATCCAAATTAATATTTACAAATGACAGAATTATTTACAGAATTCTATCTGGCTAGGCTGGCAGCCTTTACCTATCTTCACAGATGGCATGACTTATGATGTGCACAACATAGACTTTTAATACCAGTGTGGAGACTTGGTGGTCGAAGTTCATATTGCTACGTAAATGTGTTCCCAGTAATTGTATCACTGGGTTTCAGCACAGCCGGACTTGTCAATGCTGTGATTAACATGAAATTCCACTTTTCAGATGGACAACATAAAAAAGACATGTCTGCATTTATTTGTATATTGTGTGTCTTTATCACCAATCATTTTTCTGTGTTATCTCCTCATGTACTATGTTATTGTCATCGGTGGTCTCAATGATGTACTATCTTATCGTCATCGGTGGTCCAATGATTGCACCCAATATGCAAAAATCAGATCCCTGGGGCTTGCCAATGGTGACAGCACTACTGGTACAGGTAGATTCACCAACTTTCACAGTATGTGTTCTATCGGTGAGCCGATTGGTTACCCATCTAGTGACATAGGGATTAATCCCCAGCTGGGAGGGTTTCTCAATGATACCTGCATGGGGGACTGTGTCAAAACCCTAGGCCAGATCATGATAGGCAGTATGCACTCTCTTAGCTTCATCCAGGCCTATCACATGGAATAACTGGGTTGTGAAAACATCACAGATCACTCAGGATATACACTTTCCTGATATGGTTAAATCCATACCTTTACACACCCATCATACAGGCTATGTTCCCATAGAAGTGTATAGATCAACATGCATCCATCTGAGTTGGGGTAATAGCACCTGATGCATGCTTGTATAGACACATCCTGACCCTCCTGACCAACATGTTATCATAGACCTCTTCTAAATGGACAATAGAAATATTCCAGTTGTGTGCAACAGACCTGCGTGAGTAGTTTATCGTACATCATGTCTGTTACATCTGATAGATGTCCTCAAAATGTTTATTGAGAGCATGCATGATGACAACAGTCTCATCCTGTGGAACTTGACCAGGTCAAGGCATTAGACACAAATTCACACTGTGGTATTCAATCAACAATGTCATATGTGGCCAGAAACAGCTATATCACCAAATGGGTAGACCAGTGTATCACAAACATGGCATCTCACTCTGTTGAAATGTGTGAAGTGACCTATATCTCAGGTCCAGTGATCAGGTCCATACATCAGGGCTGTCTGCTAGGTCCTTTCTTGTCCATTATTAAAGTGATGGACATCAAAGATAACATATACATCCAGTAATAAACGAAAAGCAAAACGGCTTACAGGTAAAACCCAGTATATAAAAAGAGAAGTATATGAGAGAAAACACTATACCAGGTACCACACAATAACGTCTTTATTTAAACAAAGTAAAAAGGAGAGGTGAGCGCTTTCGCAACCTTCGTTGCTTCATCAGACAAAGAATTAACTGTTCAACTGCTTGTTTTATATCACTCTCAGTCAAAAAAATTTTTTCCAATTAGTGACATCATACAACTTTTGAAAATTTAAAGGCATATATGACAAGAATATTGTAAAATACGCATATGAATATAAAATATATATACAAAAATGTAAAGTATGTTCATATTTATGCATATCTAATTTAAAACAGTTAAATAATCTCATTAAAAATGCATATATATAAAAAATGCATATAAATAAAAATGCATAGTATATTCATATTTATGCATATCTAATTTAAAACAATTAAATAATCTCATAAAAATGCATGTATATAATATATATATATAAAGAATGCATAATACAAAATATATAATAAATAATAAAAGAAATATATGAAATATAGCAGTAATTTGAGAAATAATACACAAAATAATAGCATTAGAGCAGTTTTTCAGTATGCTAGTAATGTTAATCAGTATACTAATATTATTAAACAACATTGGCACATTTTACATGAGATTCCTTGTTTACATTCTTTCATTGGTAATGCACCTAGTTTCAGTTTCAGAAATAATCTAACATTAAAACAACAATTGTGTAATAAAGACGTCAAAAAAACTACCTATAATTCCAGACGCAAAGGTACTTTTCCTTGTAGGTCTTGTACTACTACTTGTACACATATTCATAGTACTACACCATATATTCATCCTGTTAGAAATTTTACACTATACTCTCATTCATATGCAGACTGTAAAACCACAGATGTTATTTATTTTTGTTTCTGCCAAATATGTCATGCTTTCTATATAGGAAAAACAAATAGAAACTTAAAGGATAGAATATTGGAACACATAAGAGACATCAGAAATTCACACTCTTTCAAGTTCTTTGTTTTACAACATATACATAGAAATGTGAGGGGAGGAGATATAGAAAATTTTACAGAGAGCCGAGAACAAAAATGGATTATCAAGCTCAATGCTGATAGATATCCAGGCTTAAATGGTTGTACATCACTGGTTCCATTTCTTAAAGCTAGACGCCTTCAACACAATTATTTTTTTGCATAAAATAAATACATATATTTCTTTTATTATACATTTTGTATTATGCATTCTTTATATATATATTATATACATGCATTTTTATGAGATTATTTAATTGTTTTAAATTAGATATGCATCAATATGAATATACTATGCATTTTTATTTATATGCATTTTTTATATATATGCATTTTTAATGAGATTATTTAACTGTTTTAAATTAGATATGCATAAATATGAACATACTTTACATTTTTGTATATATATTTTATATCCATATGCGTATTTTACAATATTCTTGTCATATATGCCTTTAAATTTTCAAAAGTTGTATGATGTCACTAATTGGAAAAAATTTTTTTGACTGAGAGTGATATAAAACAAGCAGTTGAACAGTTAATTCTTTGTCTGATGAAGCAACGAAGGTTGCGAAAGCGCTCACCTCTCCTTTTTACTTTGTTTAAATAAAGACGTTATTGTGTGGTACCCGGTATAGTGTTTTCTCTCATAACATATACATCCAGGTCCAAACAGCTGCCTGAAGGTGTAGAGATTGTAAGCAGATGTTACAGTGCCAGTACAGTGTGCATGGTTACACTCATACAGTGTGGATGTATCATAATAGATTTACAAGTGAGTTTGTGCAGACTCATTTCTTATCACCCTAATCACATATGATATGTCAGAGGCATGGATTACTGGTGGTATTATTCTGATATTGTTCATAATTGTGGTTGATTCTTCTAATGTTTTCTATGACCCTTTACCTGTGTCCCACATGCTGGAGACCTCTGCTGAGGGTGCACTCATATTCAGGCATATCAGTTTGTACAGCTTCACAATATGCACACTACCCCAGTTATATGTCAGTTCCCTGAGAGATGTCCTCTGCATTATTCATGCAAGGATGCTTATCTCACACAGCCATCCTCCCCATTGTTATGTCACCTTGTGTGACAGTCACATAAAACACATTTTGACTGTACAGTCCCTGTTGTACCGTATAGATATGTGATTGGCGTTGCTTCTACAAGCATCTTCGTACTGTACATTAGGTTGTTGCACCTGCCCTATTTCCCTGTGTTCTTTCCTGTGATTCATCTTTGTGTCCCTATTCAATACACACGCTTCCCCTGAGTGCTCATTTACATGGCAGTCCATGTACCATTACAGATCATTTACACACCTTCAGTACAGAATGCCAGGAATGGGATATCACAATACTCTGCACTATAGGCACACTCTGCTGTACTGTGTTTGGACCATATTCTTTAAATTCATACCTCTCAACTGTCCAGATATTCCCAGGATGTCCATATGTGTTTATCAAATTTGTGGCTTTCTGCCATATCACCATGATGATCTCAGGACTGATTTGATTCAATATTACATACATTTCAGTTCAGACCTCTCAACTGTCCTGATTTTTGCATAATGTCCTGTTCTTGTCTAATATTTTTGACATTTTCCTCATAATATTTTAGTTTTCTAGCAAATCATTGGCATTTCATTGTGGATTGAAGTCAGGCAATAATGAATGGCATTAAAGTTTCAAACTTCATGATCTTCAGAAAATTCATGCTACTGTAAACCCTATTATTCAAGAGCAATATTAGACTTGGTCCATATTTTGGACCTTTGCCCCCCATTATTTATGGCTTTGTCCAGATTTCTTGCTCTAAGAGCTTGAGAGGTATGTTTGGGTTTCATTCTACCATATTTGCATGCAACATGTATCTCAAATTGTCCCTATTTTTGGTTAGTTGTCCCAGCATTATGTTGGTCTTTGTGCAGATGTGTTAAACTAACAGATTGATAGCTATGTGTGAAGCTGTGGTGATCATTGTGGCATTCTCTGCAAACCTGCAGACCGTAGGTCCTCTTCTTTAAATAAAATTGCTATCTGCACTTACTTATATGGTTTCCTAGCCAGCACCACTGTTGCCAGATGCAAAAGCTTGCTTAGACATGCACATAAATTGTGCGCTCCTACCCACCTCGGACTACCGCTCACACATGTGAACTCTGCTTAGGCTTTGTGTGAAACCTACACAGAGTTTATTGAATCACAGGGAATGCTTTTAATATGGAGCAAGCCTAGCTTCACTCTCCATGTGTAGGATTTCACTCTCAACCCCCTTACCTACATGTACTCACTCAACAGTATTAACATGGAAAAATAGAGTTTATCAGTTTTGCACAAATGGAGATCTTACTCTGACTAAGTAAACCAGACAAGCAACATACAGAATCCTAATCAGGCAAAACATAAAGTAAAACACATAAAATAAAAATTCATAGAAATGTAGTGTCAGTACTCTTAAGTAATTCTACACAGAAACACATAAATCAACCAAAGACCAAAAGGTGACAAACTATATACTAACATCCTACATAAAAATAGCAGTTGTCCTAAAAAATACCCTAAACATACTAGAAAAAAAAAACAATGTAAATAACAAAAACAACTATCACATATAGTAAGATTTAACTTTGATAAAATTAAAAAGACAATACCCATGAGCCACCAGTTAAAAATGAGGTTAGGTGAGTATAAACAAATCACATGCTAATTGTTTAGTATACACTGTTAAGATATTTTTTTTAATATAGTCAGGACAGCATGTTAGAAACAATATTAAATATTTACTAACAACTCCCAATGTGGGGCTTTTCCAGCCACAGCCCTGATCTCTAAATATACTACTTGTGAGGTCACACAAACTCAGAAAAGGAGTAAATGTAAGAAAAATAAAACCTTCCTTTCCCCATTTCCCAAAATAACTCGGTCACTAAGCGGGTACTCAGCATAATGAGCAGCATTGGAACAGCTGACACACTGGCAAGCTAACAATGCAAAAGTTCCCTTAAGGATAAGTGGCACTTCAAATTAAAACAGAACATACTGAATCATAGTACTCCCATGATCTCTGTGTACATTACATGTCAGTCTTTAAAAAGTAGCATCTGGTTGTTTGACAGCAATTAATTTGATGAAACTTTGCAGACTGCTAGATTCAAAGGTCTACATTTGCTGATTTTTTTTGTCATAACATTTTCTGGGGAAGTTATCTGAATATCTTTAATACTAGGTTTATGTGTTGTTGGTTTGGTAGGTGCAGGAGGTGAGGTGTGCGTGCTGACAAACCGCTTAGTATCAGATGGACTGACTGGTGTGCGAGAGAGTCTGGATTCTTGGTTCTTCATATGGATGCATCTCTCACATAATGAATTTGTGCGGACTAAGTAGTGGGTTGTCAGTGTACGTGAGGCATTTGCTAGATTGCCTCAAGATGCACGTTGTCCATCCATAATGCTGGGTTAGTTGATGTGGTCAGAAAACAGGGAGAGGACAGAGGGGACTAGGTAAAGTAGAGGACAAGAGAAGTGGACAAAGAATATGAAGGGCTAGTGGCTAGGAGCTGTGTTGGTCCCTCAGAATCTTTTTTGAATATATCACTTGTCAGTGAGGGACAATCATGAGAACTTACCGATGGAGCACCAGCAGAGTACTAAGGGAAAATTTGCAGGCAGAAGTGTTTGTGTCTATAACCGCCAATGGTGCCCGCCACTGCATGGCAGTGCGTGATGCACAAATGCGGTGCTTATGTAGCAAATGAGAGCAAATTGATTTAAACAAATTAACCAATAAAAAAGCTCAAAACTGAGCCTTGTTTTAGCAACCTTCAGTCAGATGAGTTCTAACTGCACATTCCTGCTACTAGGGTGTAGGCGAACCCTGTCCAACAAAAGATGGCCTGGTTTAGTGCTCAAGATATACAAACAGAACTACATTCAGCAGGTCTGAATCTAGTCTATGCTACAGCAAACAGTGCAACAATTGCAGAAAAAAAAAACAGTTCAAATAAGCAGTGATATCGTAAAAATGCAGGTCAAAAGTGCAATATACATTGAAAAATTCTACTTAGTTTTGCAGAGATCAGCAAATGCCTTGGATTTATCATATAAACACAGCTGGTCACCAAACTCTGTGGAGCATTGCTAAAACAAGCATAAACCCATGCAAATGCACTGCTTATGTAGCAAACAAGAACAAACTGATTTAAACAAATTAACCAATACAAAAGCTCAAAACTAAACCCAGTTCCAGCAACCTTCAGTCAGATGAGTTCTAACTGCACACTCCTGCCACTAGAGTACAGGGGAAGCCTCTCCGACAAAAGATGGCCTGGTTTAGTGCTCAAGTTATAGAAGCAGAACTAGATTTAGCAGGGCAGAATCTAGTCTATGCTACAGCAAGCAAAGTGCAACAATTTCAGAAGAAAAACAGTTCATATAAGCAGTGATATGGTAAAAATGTAGTTCAAAAGTGCAATCCATCCATCCTCAACCCCTTTTCCCATTTCGCACATGGGGTCAGGGTATCACTTCAGCAGTGAAAATCATCTTGAGCCATATTCAGTGAAAAATTCTGCTTAAATCTTGCAGAGATCAGCAGATGCCTTGGATTGATCAGATAAATACAGCAGAGCAGTAGCTGGTTGACAAACACTATGCACACTCTAGATACATAGTACAACCAGCTTCCACGGAGATTATTTGAGGATTTCAACTGTTTTGGCCACTATCGTGGGACATAAAAACTTAGCTGAGTATATGGGCTCAGGACAGCATCAATTTGTTTTGTAACGGCTATTGCTTTAGAGCTGGGAATGGGGACATTCAATTTAAAATAGCTACTGCCTCATATTTGATGAGGTCACACAGATAAAGAATATGTGATAGCAGAAATGCAATGCAATAAAAGCAGGCTATTTTATCCGGTGTGTAACAGCAGAATAGGTTAAATGAATTTGACAGCTGCCAGTAGCAACATCCAATCCGAAGAAGAGACTAATGTTAACATCTTTCCAAAATGTAAACATCCTGCTACCCTCACATGAACATTATTCACTGTTAACTGTGTAACTGTGTAACCGTTTACTGTGTAACTGTGTTACTATGTAAGTGTTTACTGTGTAACTGTGTAACTATGTAACTGTTTTACTCTTCTGAGCTTTCAAGTCAGATGTGTTTCTAGTCTATCTGCAAGGAATGCATTAGTGTTCTGTCAAATCTCCTTTCCCACCTCTGCCAACAGGTTACTACAACTGATTTAATGTGAACTGCAGTCCTTAATACTTCTTAAATTGAAGCAAAGTTTACATGCTTATAATGTAAAGAAATTTGTGTAGATATTTTAGAATAATATGTTTCTCTAAATGTATTTGAGTCAAGGTAAAGACTAAATCTACCTGAAAGAATTTCATTAGTGTATCAAAAACAGTTCAAATTCAGGTTCTCACTAAATGCAGCTCTTCAAGAGACAGCTGGTTGTTATATCTGCATGTTGTTTGGCTGAATGCCTGCAAGATTCTTTTAAAGACAAATATATCCATGCTTGAACAGGCAGGACAGTCACTTTATGCTAGGTGGTTCAAAAGACTGTAGGCTACTTCCCCACACTGAGTGCTTTGATTCATACGATCATAGGATCATAGGAAATTACTAGGCTAATGGCCCTTACAAGCCTAGCCAAATTCTACCCTTATGTCCACGATTAGCACCTACTGCCTTTGTCCAAGAGGGACACAGGTAAACCACCTGGGTGAATTTACAGTTACCCATCCAATCGTCCAGATTGCATTTGAAGAGGGCCAATGAGGTGCTGTATTTGACATGAATTGGGAGTCTGTCCAAAAGGGATGGTAACCTCTGGGAGACAAATCTGTCCCTCCAGCAGGTTCTGTTAATGTTACATACCAGGTTAAGGTCTTTAGAGTGAGTAACCCATGTACCATTTGACTTACAGAGTTGCAGCATTTCCAATAAAGCAGGGACAAAAATTGCCTTGTATGCAAGGCAAAGATCACCTCTGAATAATCTGTATGAAACAGAATAAAGTGACAGTGATTTCAGATGATCAACATAGGATAGATGCTGAAGACCTTGAACTGTTCCTTGTGAGGAACCTTTATGGTCTGTCCAATTGTTGCAGGTGCTTAGAAAGGTACATACCAAAAGGGGCGTTGTACTCAGTTATTGGCCTGATGAGGGAAGAATACAGGGAGGTTATAACTTCTTTTTTTCTGGAGGCAATGCTCTTACTTATGACATGAGCAGTATAAAATGTCCTTCTTACTACTATGGAGATATGGTGGTCAAAGGTGATTTTGCTGTCCACCTGTGTGCCCAGGTCTCTCACCACTGATTGCGTACTTAAGGTGTTGCTGTTGATGTGGTAGTTAGCAGGAACATTGCCCTTATCAAAAAGGATAATACATTTTTGTTGCATTGAATTTAAGGCCATGACTTTGGCACCAATCATTTGTTTGTGTAAGATGGGTTGCAAACTGGCTGAGTGACAGAACCCACAGGGTCAGAGTTGCTGGCGCCATGTCAGACTCAAAGCCTGTCACTAGTGGTGTCCCACAGGGCTCAGTCCTAGGCCCACTCTTGTTTGGCATCTACTTCTCCGAAGTACAAGCAAACACAGGAGGGTTATGGCTGACAAAGTTTGCAGATGACTGCAAACTGGGCACCATAGTAGAAAACACATCTGACACAGATATCCTTCAGAAGGGTCTCACAGAAACGGATAACTGGTGCCAGAGCCATGGCCTAAAGTTAAATGCCAAAAATGCATAGTCATACCCTTCGGGAAAAACAAGGTTACCCCTAGCTACCAAATAGGTGGCAATCCACTGAGCACAGAAGAAGTTATCAGGGACCTGGGGACCCAGGTTGATAGTAGTCTGTCATTCGACACCCATGTAGCTAAAGTAGTTAGGAAGACCTTCTACATTGCCCACCTTATCATGAAGGGATTCTCATCTAGATCAAGGGAGGTCATTGTCTCCCTCTACTCATCACTCATCAGACCAATGATTGAGTACAATGCCCCATTCGAATGTATCTGACCCGACACTTGCAGCAGCTGGAGAGGCCACAAAGTTCCTCACCAAAAGGATAAAGGGTCTCAAAAATCTGTCCTATGCTGCCCGACTGAAAGAACTCCAGCTCTATTCAGTCGCACGCTTGCTCAGAGGTGACCTTTGCCTAACATACAAGGCCATGTCAAACCCAGATTTGATGAATATGCTTCACCTCAAAAAATCTAGATCCATCAGAGCCACAAGGGCGGGAGACTTAAACCTCGACACGGCTATTAATAGGTCGTGCTGGAGGGATAGATTCATCACCCAAAGACTCCCTATGCTGTGGAACAAAATCCCGGTATATGTGAGGCAGAGCACCTCGCTGGCCTTGTTCAAGAGAAATCTTGACCAATGGATGGGAGATCGCAGATATACCCCAGGGATTACCTCAGTGTCACTGCTCGACAGAGGCACAGCAAAATAATGGGTATAGTTCCCCATACTAAAGGGGTGGCGTAAGCCACAAAACTATGGGCTAGGCTTGTAAATGCCCTTGGGCAGATAGCCTAGTATGAACCTATGAACCTATGAACCTAATCCTCTTGTAGGATATTGACATAATTTGGAGATTCTATGACTCCTCCCAGTTTGCAGTCATCAGCAGACTTTGTCAGCCACAGACCTTTAGTTTTTGTTTGTACTTCATAGAACTAGATTCCAAACAGTAGAGGTCCCACTGATCCCTGTGGAACACCACTGGTTACAGGTCTGCTGTTGGAGGTGGACTCCCCTATTTTGACTATATGGGTTCTATCAGTGAGCCAGTTAGTGACCCATCTATCAATATAAGTGTTGATATCTAGGTGGGTGAGTTTGTCAGTAATGCCTGAGTGGGGGATAATATCAGACATTTTGGGTAAGTCTAGGTAGGCTGTATGACCAGATTTCCCCTCATTCACGGCTTTGGTTACTGTCTTGAAGAAGTCCACCAGGTTTAACAGGTATGATCTTCCTCTGACAAATCCAAACTGAGTAGGGTCAAGTGTTTGGAGATTGCCTATATCATTGTTGACAAGGTCCATGATGATTTGCTCCATGGCCTTGCAGATAAGGCTAGTCAGGCTAATATGTCTACACTTCCTGGGGTCAGAAGGAGCACCACCTTTGTGCAAGGGAATGATGATGGCCATTTTCCATTCAGCTGGAATGAAGCCAGTGCTTAGACTGTGATTGAAAAGAGTGACTAAAGGTGTTGCTAATTCTTGTTGGAGCCTATGTAGGATGCAGCCTGGAATGCTATCAGGTCCCACAGAGGCTGTGCTTTTGGCCTTAGAGAGGGCATTTATAACCTGTTCTTTAGAAATACAAGGTAGGGTACAGGTGGTAGGGATGTCATGGGGTATGTGTGGCAGGGACAGGGGAATGAAATTTTCACAAAACCTGTCAGCCAACAGGTTAGCTATGTCCACAGGCTTAGCATATGTGGTATCATTAACTACCTGTTCAGCACAAATCTGGGCATTTCCTTTTAGGTTATGGATGCAACTAAAGAATGCCTTATGGTTGTCTTCAGTTGGGGAAGCTAATTTGGATTCATCATTTGCTTTGGAGGACTTTACAAAAAGTATTATTCACTTATTTAAGCTGAGGAGGGAGTGTTTCCAGTTTAGGGCTCACTCCCTCTTACTCTTAGACAGAAAAACAGTTCAGATTCAGGTTCTCATTAAATGCACCTCTTCAAGGGACAGCTGATTATTTTATCTGCATATTGCTTTGGCCTAATTACAAAAACACTCATATTCCAGTCATTGATGCAGTAATACAGTATGAAGGGAGAGGGCACTGTTGCACTCATGTAACCTACTTTGAGTAACACATCAGAATGAGGTTCCTTCTGCCTCAGCTGATAGTTCATAGGTTCATAGGTGTGTACTAGGCTAATGGCCGTGGGTCCTTTACAAGCCTAGCCATAGGATTACCCTGGCATAGTGCCACCCAACCTTAGTTCTCAGTGCCTCTGTCGAGTAGAGCGACAGGAGTTATCCCTGGGGTGAATTTTCTGTTTCCCATCCACTCATCAAGATTTCTCTTGAAGAGGGTCAGCGAGGTGCTCTTCTTGACATGCATGGGAAGTCTGTTCCATAGCATGGCATTCTCTGGGTTATGAACCTGTCCCTCCAGCATGTTCTGTGAATTGTGGTATTGAGGTTGAGTTCTCTGGAGCATGTGGTGTGGAGGAATTGTGATTTCTTTACATGTAGCATTTCTAACAGAGCTGGGTCAGACATGACTTTGTAAGTCAAGGAGAGATCGCCTCTAAGTAGGCGATATGAGACAGGGAATAGTTGGAGTTTTTTGAGTCTGTCCATATAGGACAAGTGTTTAAGGCCTAGGATCCTCTTTGTGAGGTACTTTTATGGCCTCTTCAGTTGTTGCAGGTGTCTAGTGAGGTACATGCCAAATGGGGCATTGTACTCAATGATTGGCCTAATGAAGGAAGAGTAGAGGGAGACAATGACCTCTTTCTTCTGGGATGCAAAACCTTTAGTAATGAGATGTGCCACATAGAAGGACTTTCTGACCACAGTGGCAATGTGGTGATCAAAAGAGCGGTTGATGTCAACTTGTGTTCCCAGATCTCTTATAATGCCTTCTGTGTTCAGTGGACTACCATCAATGTGGTAATTCATGGGAATCAGGTTTTTCTCAAAAGGGATGATGACACATTTTTTGGCATTTGGCTTAAGGCCATGGTTCTGACACCAGCCGTTGGTCTCAGTGAGGCCATTCTGTAGGATGTCAATATCACTAGGGGAGTTAATAATAGCTCCCAACTTGCAATTGTCTGTGAACTTTGTCAGCCAGAGTCCCTTCATGTTGGCCTGGACTTCAGAGAAGTAGATACCAAACAGGAGAGGACCTAGGACCGAACCCTGTGGGACTCCACTTGTGACTAGTCAGCAGTCTGACTTGGAGTCAGCTACTTTCACACTGTGGGTTCTATCTGTGAACCAGTTTGCAACCCATCTAGTGATATAGGGGTTGATGCCAAGCTTAGTGAGTTTTTCTATGATTCCTGAGTGGGGAATGGTATCAAAAACCTTGGCCTGATCAAGGTAGGCTGTATGAACTTCCTTGCCTTCATCCACAGCTCTGGTGATTGACTCAAAGAAGTCAACCAGTTTGAGCAGGCATGATCTACCTTTCACAAAACCAAACTGTGTGGGATCCAGAGTTTGGAGATTCCCTATATCCTTGTTTATTAGGTCCATGATGATGCATTCCATAGCTTTGTATATCAGACTTGTCAGGCTAATGGGGCGTTAGTTCCCAGGGTCTGTAGTCGCTCCTCCTTTGTGGAGAGGGATGACTGCAGCAGTGCACCATTTGGTAGGGACAAAGTCTGAGGTGAGGCTGTGTTTGAACAGGGCACACAGGTGAGGTGCCAGTTCACTCTGTAGTTCATGTAGAACACAACCAGGGATATTGTCAGGTCCCATAGAAGCTGTATTATTGGCCTTGGACAGTGCTGTTTAAACTGTGCAGCAGTAATACTGAGTGCCTGGCAATATACTGGTATAGTGATTGGTCCTTTGTGGGGGAGGTAAAGCTGGCACTGAATCTGTCAGCCAGTATATTGGCAATATCTGTTTGCTCAGTATAGGAGGTACCATTGTGCAGTAGCTCAGAGCAAATCTGGGTATTGCCGTGGAGATTCTTTACATAACTGTAGAAGGCCTTGTGGTTGTCTTTACTATCTGCTGCAATTCTGTTTTCATAGCTAGCTTTAGAGGATTTGATGAGGGATCTCAACTTTTTGTTGAGGCTGATAAGGGAGTTTTTCCAGTTTTGGGACTTCACCTTATTCCCCATTAGCTTCCTCCTTCTGTTGTAGAGTTTGTTTATGGCAGGAGACCACCAGATTGGCTTTCATTTTTTTGGAGGAGAGCATCTTGGTACAATTGGGTATGGCGAGATCCATGCATTTGTGTACGTGTTTGTACAGTGCTTTGGTGTATGATTCTGCAATCACGCAACTATTCTCCATTTGCATGGGTGCCATGAAGTTAGCCACCTCTGTTTTTAGGAGCCAAAGTTAGCTTTGTTGAAGTTTTTCATGGTAGTTACCTTTGCAGGGGGAGAGGGATGTGGGTTTCCAAGGTGATTAGTTTGTGGTTGGGTCAAACCAGGGAGGAGCTGACTATTGGTGTAAAGGAACGATTGTCCATGTTAGTAATGACCAGGTCAAGGATGCTGCTACCTCTAATGGGGGTAAGAACAAGCTGGTCCAGGGCATTGGGATTAATGAACCCTAGGAAACATTGGGCAAGTGTATTGGTACATGAGTATTTTACCCAGTTAATGGAGGGTTAGTTTAAGTCATTTAGTAAGACAGTGCTAGGTTGGACCCTAATATTCTCCAGGGTGCATAGGAACGTGGAGTGTGAGTCTTGGGACATGGTTGGGGACTTATAGCAGGCTACAACCTGAATCACTGTCTTACCCAGTGTTAGCTGCACCTAAAGTATCTCTGATGTGTTATGTTGGGTTACCAGTCTGGAAGTGTGCACAATCTTTATGAATATGGAAACACCACCACCTTTGAAGCTTCTATCCAAGTTCTGGGGTCGAAAGGTGTGGAATGAGTTATACCCTGTTAGTGCAGGGGTGCTTCCTGCTGCCTTGAGCCAGGTCTCTGTTACAGCACAAATGTCAATGTTCTCCATTTTAAGGAGTGCTTTGAGTGAGTGCATTTTGAGATTTAGATTTCTAGCATTGAGCAGCATGACCCTCAGATTGCATTTGTTTGTAGCTGTTACAGCGGTAATTTGGTATTTGGAACACCACCTAAAAAAGGCACTATATAGGTGGCAAGAGCCTTCACCAGTATCCATGATTAGTGTTGTGTTGTGGTGGTTGAGTGCGTTTCTACCTTGGAGATCTCTGCTGCTTGGGTAGATTTTTATTGAGAGCCTCCATGAAGGTGGGTGTGTGTGGTGTGGGCTTTTATGTGAAGGCAGTGCTGGTGTGTGTTCTGGAGGGCTATGTGTTCCATGTGGTGTGGTGCAAGTGTTGAACTTCTCCTCTTGACTAGCAATTCCAGTCTTGGCTGGAGAGTGCGTGGCTTCTAATTTGGATATATAAGTGCATATCTCACAATTCTAACTGTTGGAAGATAAGAAGAGAGAGTTGTCGGTGTACATGAGGCAGTTGCTACATTGCCTCAGGATGCCCAAGTTCACCAGGTAAGCACAGGGAACTGACCTTTAGACATGCCTGGAGGGGTGGGCACTGACAATAAGTATTGGATCTGTTTCCGTGTAGAACTTTTAGTGCTGGTAGCACTTTTGTGTGCTTCAATAATTGCTACAAGAAGTCTGGTAAAGTGCTAGACTAATAAGCTAGTATAAGTGCAGGCGAGGAGAGAGCTAGTAGATCTAAGGGAAAAATTGAAGAGCAGACTCTGGCACCATTCAGTAGCTTACAAACAGCCCTGGATACAGCAAATCTTTATCTGGAATAGACTAGTTACAGGAAAAGGGGAAACAAGTGCAAATGCAGGCTTTTAAATCAGAAAGTTGAGAGAGATGGAAAAACTGCCCAAATGGCCAATAACTACAATTTCTGGGTGAAACAACTCCTTATGTGGTAGATAAGTTACCTAGTGCTTACCACTCCCACTGATAAGCTAGAACGCTTCCCTCCAACACAGAAAGGCTTGGGGGCTCAAGAGCTTACAGACAGTCCTGGATACAGCAAATCTGTATCTGGACTAGACTAGTTACAGGAAAGGGGAGAAAGAAGTGTAAATGCGGGCTTTTAAGCAGGAAGTTGAGAGAGATGGAAAAACTGCCCAAACAGCTAACAACTACAGTCTCTGGGCCAGAAACCACTCCCTATGTGGTAGATAGGTTACCTAGTGCTTACCACTCCCACTGATAAGCTACAAGTCTTCCCTCCAACACAGAAAGGCTTGGGGGGCTCAGGAGCTTGCAATCAGTGACAGCAAATCTGTATCTGGACTACACTAGTTACCAGAAAGTGGTGAAGCAAGTTCAAAAGCAGACTTTTAAATCAGAAAGTTGAGAGATATGGAAAAACTGCCGAAACGGCCAATAACTACAATTTCTGGGCCAGAAACCACTCCTTATGTGGTAGATAGGTTACCTAGTGCTTACCACTCCCACTGATAAGCTACAAGTCTTCCCTCCAACACAGACAGGCTTGAGGGGCTCAGGAGCTTACAAACAGTCCTGGATACAGCAAATCTGTATCTGGAGTAGATTAGTTAAAGGAAAGTGGGGGGGACAAGTGCAAATGCAGGCTTTTAAATCAGAAAGTTGAGAGAGATAGAAAAACTGCTTGCAGTTTAAATTTGGTGGCTTTTTTAGTTACCCGTACCACTGTAGATTTGATCTGGGACACTCCCCCAGTCCCATCTCTTTACCATATTCTACCTAATAAACTCTTTCTCCACTTGCTTTTAGTCCTTTTTAATTTAATTGAATTTTTAAACGGTGTTTGGTCTGATATTGTTACATACTCAAGTGTGCTAGCTTGCACTACATGTGAATTGTTTTTGCTACTGTTTTTGCTACTTTACTGTAAAAAAAAAAAAAAAAACTGTACGCCTGTTTCCTACCTTTCCTGTAACTAGTTTTCCAGATTTGCTGTATCCAGGACTATATGTAAGCTTCTGAGCCCACCAAGTCTTTCTGTGTTGGAGGGAAGCCTTCTATCTTATCAGGGGAACACTACAACCTGTGAGAGATGCACTTATCTAGCCAAACTGGAGGTAAATCTCTCTCCAACCAAAATTGAACTTGACAGTCATGAGGAGAAGGTAAACATTTGCACCACACCACACTCATCACATACTCTCACTAAATCTACACCACCAAAATCCACACATAGTAACACAAAAACATTTGTGGAGGCTCTCAATAATAATCTGTCTAAGCAACAGAGACCTCCAAAGCAGAAACGCAAGCAATCTCCATCACCCAACACAACCCAAATGGCACATAGCCCACAGACTCAGTGTGACACTCAACCACAGCCAATAAGGCAAAACAACGTACCCAGCAAACTAGTCATAGGTGACTCTATAGTCAGGCACACTGATGTCCCACTCACCAGGCTAAACAAGGAGAAGTTTACTGTCAGCTCCCTGTCAGGTGCCAGGAACTGCCACAAAACCCACACACTCAGGTCACTCCACAACAAGTACAAATATGACTCTGTCATTGTCCATGTTGGTGTGAATGACCTAAAACATACCTCCCTGGACTACATGAAAAGAGACATGGAAGAGCTCTCCAATCTTGTAGCCCAGGCAGGTATGACCCTAGCCCTAAGTAGCATTTTGCCATTACCCAGAATGATACTGCAGTACAAGGACAAAGTGATTGACTTCAACAATTGGCTAAGCTTCTGGTGTATCTGTCTGCTTGGGATGACATGGTCGACAGACCACGATGTTTTGCCACAGATGGCCTGCACCTGTCATCCCTGGGATTCTGGTTACTGGCTAAGGCTCTTGCTGCCCCTATAGTGCCTTTTTTAGGCAAGGTTCAAATAACAAATTCACCACTGTAACAGGAACAGGCAAGCAAAAACTGAGGGCAATGCTACTCAATGCTAGAAGTTTAACTCTCAAAATGCACTCACTCTGGGCACTCCTTAAAATGGAGAACATCGATATCTGTGCAGTGACTGAGACCTGGTTCAAGGCTCCAGAGAGCACCCCTGCACTAGCAGGCTATAACTCATACCACACTTTTCGGCCATGTAACCTGGACGGAAACACCAAAGGCGGATGTCTGTCCATATTCATTAAGGATATCCACACTTCCAGGCTAGTTGCTCAGCATAATGCATCTGAGGTTATCCAAGTGTAACTAACTCTGGGCAAAACTGCAATCCAAATTGTAACTTTGTACAGATCCCCCACCATGCCCCAGGATTCCCACTCCTCTTATCTTGATGTACTGGAAAATATTAGGGTTCAACCAAACACCCTAATAATGGGCGACTTCAACTACCCCACCATTAACTGGGAAAACTACTTGTGTACTGACTCCTTAGCTCAATGCTTTCTGGAATTCATAAACTCCAATGCCCTGGATCAACTTATCTACACACCCACCAGGGGCAACAGTATCCTAGACCTAGTCATTACCAACATGAGTGACCGGTGTTCCACACCTGGTCAACTCCTCATTGGTCCGATCCGACCATAAGCTAATCACCCTTGATATCCACATCCCACCCTCACCAACCATTAAGGAAACCACAGTAAAAAATTTTTCCAAATCCAACTTCATGCTTCTTAAGACAGAAGTGGTGAACTTCATGACACCCATGCAGATGGACAATACAGTTACAACTGCTAAATCCTACACAAATGCACTCTATAAGCACTTACATGAGTGCATGGATTGTGCTATCCCAAACAGAACCAAGACGCTATCCTCCAAAAAAAGGAAGCCAATCTGGTGGTCCCCTGCCATAAACAAACTGTACAACAGAAGGAAGAAACTGTTGCAAAAGAGAGTAAAATCCCATGAGTGGAGGAGCTCCCTGGTCAGCCTCAAAGATCCTCCAAAGCCAGCTACAAAAACAAAACTGCCACTAATTCTAAGGACAACCACAAAGCATTCTATAGCTATGTCAAGAATCTCAATGGCAACACCCAGATCTGCTCTGAGTTACAGCACAACGGCACATAAATTACAGAGCCAGGTCATATTGCCAACATCCTGGCAGATAGGTTCAATGCTAACTTTACCTCCCCCCACCACTAAAGGGCCCATATCTATACAGGAAGAATGCAGAGTCCCTGTAATCACAACTACGCAGATAAAAGCTGCACTCTCTAAAGCCAAAAACACAGCATCCATGGGACCGGACAACATCCCAGGCTGTGTTTTACACGAACTTAAGAATGAACTGGCTCCCCACTTAAGCACCATGTTCAATAATAGCCTCACATCAGGCTTTGTGGCCACTGAATGGTGCACAGCAACAGTTATCCCACTCCACAAAGGGGGAGCCACCATTGATCCTGGGAACTATCGATCTATTAGCCTGACAAGCCTGGTCTGCAAGGCCATGGAATGTATCATCATGGAACTCATAAACAAAGACATTGGTAACCTCTAAACTCTGGATCCAACCCAGTTCAGGTTTGTGAAAGGCAGATCATGCCTCGTGAACCTGATCGACTTCTTTGAGGCAGTCACCAAAGCCGTAGATGAGGGTAAGGTGGTTCACACAGCCTATCTTGACCTCGCCAAGGCTTTCGACACCATCCCCCATTCTGGAATTATAGCTAAACTCACTAAACTAGGTATAAATCCCTACGTCACAAGATGGGTTGCCAACTGGCTCACTGACAGAACCCACACTGTAAAAGTTGCAGACTCCAAATCTGACCTCAAAGCAGTGACAAGTGGAGTACCACAGGGTTCCATCCTGGGACCTCTTCTGTTTGGTATCTACTTCTCTGAAGTACAGGCTAACACAGAAGGCCTCTGGCTAATGAAGTTTGCAGATAACTGCAAACTAGGAGCCATAGTCAAGTCTCCAAATGATGTGGACATCCTACAAAAGGGCCTCGCAGAGACAAATGCCTCATGTCAGAGCCATGGCCTCAAGCTCAATGCCAAAAAGTGCAGTGTCATCCCCTTTGGTAAAAACTCTATACCCATGAACTACCACATAGGCAGCAATCTACTTAACACCAAATGTGTGATAAGAGACCTTGGGACCCAGGTGGACAGTAGTATCTCCTTTGATAGTCACATCACCGCAGTAGTCAGGAAGTCCTTCTACGTGGCACACCTTATCATAAAAGGGTACTTATCCAGGAAAAAAGAGGCCATTGTTCTTCTCTACTTGACACTCATTAAACCCATTATATAGTACAACGCCCCTTTTGGAATGTACCTCACAAGACATCTGCAGCAGCTTGAAAGGCCACAGAAGTACCTCACAAAGAGGATTACTGGCCTCAAACAAATGCCCTACACTGACCACCTCAAAAAACTCCAGCTTTACTCTGTAGCATATCGCCTACTCTGACGTGATCTCTGCCTAACATATAAAGCTATGTCAAACCCAGAGCTGTTGGACATGCTACACCTAAAGAAATCCCAATCCCTCCGAGCTACATGCTCTAGGGACCTAAACCTTGTCATCACAATAAACAGGACATGCTGGAGGGATAGCTTCCTGTCCCAGAGACTTCCCATACTCTGAAACAGGCTACCCATCTATGTCAAGCAAAGTTCTTCACTAGCACTCTTCAAAAAAAATCTTGATGAGTGGATGGGAAATAGGAAATACACCCCGGGGATCACTTCTGTGTCTCTGCTTGACAGAGGCATAGGAAAATAACTTTCTTGGGTGGCGTAAGCCAGGGAACCTTGTTGGCTAGGCTTATGTAGGCCCTTGGGCCGATAGCCTAATACCTTACTATGAAACTATAAACAGCTAATAACTACAATTTCTCGGTGAAACCACTCCTTATGTGGTAGATAGGTTACCTAGTGCTTACTACTCCCACTGATAAGCTAGAAGGCTTCCCTCCAACACAAAAAGGCTTGGTGGGGGAGCTCAAGAGTTTTCAAACAGTCCTGGCTACAGTAAATCCGTATCAGGATTAGACTAGTTGCAGGAAAGGGGGGAAACAAGCTTAGATTTTTTTGTAGTACAGTGAAAAGGAGAACGCTGGAACAGAAGATAATTCAAGGTTAAGAATTTAAGAGGGTTAGTTTTCTCAAATATTTTGTCTCTATTAGGTAGAATAAACTAATGACACTAAACTGGGAGGAGTTTCCCTGATCAGATATACAGTATGGGCGGGCAACTGCAAAGCTACCAAGTATAAAAGCAAAACAACAATAGGAAGCGGGGGGTGGTAAACTATTACAGCTACTAGCTGTAGCCACTAAATGAAAGTTTTAAACAGATAAAGGAGCAAGGAGACTCTAGAGAATGTTTTAACTTCAAACAAATCAGTTATATGATACCTGACTAGAAACAGAAACCGCAAAAAAATGCACAGAAAAGCACGGATATAACACTCACAAACAAAAAATACAACTCTTGGTATGAAAAAGCAGTTTACAGTTAAGTAATTCAGTAAACATGCAATTAGAGTAATGAAACAGTATCTAGCAATGAAAATACAGTGAAAGCAGTATAAAACAGTACATAAATGCAATGAAACAGTAAAAAGATGTATAACAGTGCAAAATGTAGTAGATTAACTGTATAGCACAATTATAAGCATTACAGAAGTGCAATTCAATGAAATAAGTGTAAGAAATAAGTTATTCTGCTCTTGGAATCTTAAGGAATTTCTGCTTAGTCCCAGTAATGAATCACAATCCACAGCCTGGTAATTTATTTATTTATTTATTTATTACATTTGATTACTGGGTAGTGTCTGACTGGGGATGTTCATAGGTTCATAGGTTGATACTAGGCTATTGGCCCTAGGGCCTATACAAGCCTAGCCATAACAGTTCCTGGCTATTTCTTCCCACAATATTTACTTCCCTGGACCCCTGTCTAGCAGGGTGACTGATGTGATCCTGGGTTGAATTTCCTATCTCCCATCCAGTCGTCAAGGTTCCTTTTGAAGAGGGCCAAAGAGGCACTCTACTTGACATGTATGGGCAGTCTATTTCAGAGTATGGGGAGTCTCTAGATCAGGAACCTATCCCTCCAGCATGTTGTGTTCATTGTGATGACAAGGTTTCAGCCTGCTTTCAGTGGAGACCCAGGGAGGAAAGCTCCGGCATAAGTTATATAGATACATCATTTTTTAGGTATGGGTTATTGAACAAAATATACAAGTCATACAATCATTGTCAGCATACAAGAGCTGAATAATATATGAGACCATATTGATAACATATTACAAGTAATACAGGAGAGAATATTGTTGCAGAGAAGGCAGTACTAAATGTAGAAAAAGCATTAGGCTCATTGGTTCTGGGTACCAGATTACAGAGTGCTGAGTCTTGTTTGTGAAGTGTGTGGCTTGAGAAGAAGAGTAAAAGTAGTCATAGAGAGGAGAAGAAAGAAAAGGACATTGAAGTTGTGGTTTTAGAAGACAGTAAAACATGTGAACATGCATGGGGAGAGGGGGAATAGAAAGAGATAACATGCATGGGGAGAGGAGGAATAGAAAGAGATAAGGGGTTAGCATGGTGAGCAGTAATCTTATTTAAAATGTTGCATATGTATTAGAAAAAAATTATATTAGAAAAATATAGAACTTTGGCAAAAAAATAATAATTCCAAACATGTGCAATTGTATTGGCATCTGGGTTTTCATTTTTTAATATTTAGTTTACTAACTTTAAATTTATTAACATCCTATCTTTATAACATATTTCTATAGTTCTTTTTCCATGTTCCATTTTCTATTACATAAACATTCACCATATCTTTTTGTTTGTGTCATCCATGCACATCTAAATATTAAACCATTATTTTCTTTCAGATGGGAGGATGGCAAAATGATTAAGGTGTTTACCTTGCAGACACAAGGTGCAGGGTTTAGTTTTCACATGGGGTAATTGGCTAGGCTTAAAATGGTCCGCAAGGGCAATTAGCCTAGTACTAAGCTATGAACCTTTTCGTAAGGACAATGTGTTATTAATATCAATTTGTCTGAATCCTAATATATTAAAGAATTGTTTCTTACAGATATTCATTATTCTTACATGTTTGGACAAAGTATATTTTATGCATTTTTGTTTTCATTTACATCTTTTTATGTCAGTATTTTATGCTACATTTCAATTCTAACTGATATTTCTTATAGTTTAAATAGTACAAAAGTCTTGCGCTTTAGATCCGCCACCTCATTAGTCTTACATTCCTCTTTATCTCTTCAGCTCAGTTATTCCATACATCTTTTAAAAAGTTTTTCTAAAACTTTTATTTCACTTTTAGTCTTTCTCTTCTACTTTTCCCTTTTTTTATTTTTGTAATGGAAAACAAATTGTTTTATTTTATAGGTTGATAAATAAGTACTAGGTTAGCTGCACATGCAGGCCATTTTAGGCCGAGCCAATTTGCTTTTCAGATCTTGACATAACCTATCCTGTTTGGAGTTAGATTGGCCTTACCTATCCCATTATCCATTATTATATATTACCCCTAGTGAGAATAACTGGGAACATACCATAGATAATTTGAGAAGACCCATGCATGGGATAGTGTAACTAGGAGCTGCATCTGCCCATTAGTAGTACAGGGGGCAGTCCCATGTAAAATTTTTGTTTTCTATCCATACATCTAAGCTATGCTTGAAAATGGACAGGGATACATTTTGTTTTCTATGGATGGGGAGTCTATTCCAGAGCAGCTGTATCCTCTGCAATATATACCTGCAACTCCAAACCATTCCGCTAATGCTGCAGAAGAGGTTTAGATACCTTAGACCAGTACTTCTGGCACCATTGGACTTTCTGACGTACAGCACTAGGTCGGAGGATGACTTGTATGTGAGACACAGGTCACCTCTTAGGAATCTGTAGGATACTGTTTATAGTGACAGGGCTTTACATTGACAAGCTAGGACATACTGTTTAGGCCTTAAATCTTTATAGGAAGGTATCTCCATGGGCATTCCAGTTGTCACATGTGTCTCTTCTCTATCTTTTTATGTCTCTGTCTTATAAACATTTCATATTTCAGGTTGAATATCTTGCTAGCTGTATAAGTTTTCTTTTATTTATAATCCATCACCAGATGTTTGAAATGAACATGTTAAGAAGGACCCAAAATTAAGAGCTTCCAAGCCAGGGACATGTCTGAAACACACCACATCATGTACCCATTTAAAATAATACATAAGTAAGTAAATTAAAATGCAGAATGAGTAATTTCCACTACCACATCTTTTTTCTGTATTATAGGTTCATAGGTTCATAGGTTGGTACTAGACTACTGGCCCTAGGTCCTATACAAGCCTAGCCATAACAATTCCCTGGATATTTCTTCCCACAATATTTACTTCCCTGGACCCCTGTCTAGCAGGGTGACTGACGTGATCCCGAGGTGAATTTCCTATCTCCCATCAAATCGTCAAAGTTCCTTTTGAAGAGGGCCAAGGAGGCACACTGCTTGACATGTATGGGCAGTCTTTTCCAGAGTATGAGGAGTCTCTGGGTCAGGAACCTATCCCTCAAGCATGTTTTGTTCATTGTGATGACAAGGTTTAGATCCCTGGAGCATGCGGCTTTGAGGGATTGGGATTTCTTTAAGTGGAGCATGTCCGACAGCTCAGGGTTTGACATGGCCTTGTATGCTAAGCAGAGATCGCCTTTGAGTAGACGATATGCCACAGAGTATAGCTGGAGTTTTTTTAGACGGTCAGCATAGGGCATCTGCTTTAGGCCTGTGATTCTTTTAGTGAGGTATTTCTGTGGCCTTTCCAGCTGTTGCAGATGTCTTGTGAGGTACATACCAAATGGAGCATTGTACTCTATAATGGGTCTAATGAGGGATGAGTACAGTGGGACAATGACCTCCTTTCTTCTGGATGAAAAGCTCTTAGTGATGATGTGTGCCACATAGAAGGATTTCCTGACTGTTGTGGCGATGTGGTTATCGAAGGTGAGACCACTGTCCACCTGTGTCCCTAAGTATCTCATCACACTTTCAATGTTTAGTGTACTGCTACCTATGTGGTAATTCATGGGTACATGCTTTTTTCCAAAGGGATAACTATACACTTCTCGGCATTAAGCTTGAGCCCATGGCTCTGGCACCAAGTATCTGTTTCTGTAAGGCTCTTTTGTAGAATAGCCACATCATTTGGGGATTCAGTAATGGCTCCTAGTTTGCAGTGATCTGCAAACTTTGTTAGCCAGAGTCCCTTAGTGTTGGCCTGTACTTCAGAGAAGTAGATGTCAAACAAGAGTGGTCCCAGGACTGAACCCTGAGGTACTCCACTTGTCACTTGTCTGGAGATGGATTTGGAGTCGGCTACTTTTACACTCTGTGTTCTGTCAGTAAGCCAGTTGGCAACCCATCGAGTGATGTAGGTATTTATGCCCAGCTTTGTTAGTTCTCTGCCTCTGATATCACTTATGCACATGCTAGATTTCCACACATTCATACTGTTTGACATATACATAATTTCCTTTTGTATGTTGCTTGTTTGTATGGCACAACATTGCAGTATCATTGATATGTTATTTCTTCACTGGTATTTCTTTCATTCTCACTTTCTTTACCAAACAATTGAACTAAGGTTTTGCTATGCTTTGTTGTTGTGTCTTTCAGCTTTTCGCGGTTAGGAGTCACCACAGCGGAACTCCGGTCTGCTAATGATTGGCAGTAAATTTTTACATGACAAGTTGCCAGCCCTGATGCACAACCTTCAACGAAGGTACGCCCATTCACGCATGTCTCCACACAGAAGACACTTTAGCTGAGAATCGAACAGGACAACGTCTTACTGTGAGGCGACAATGCTACCGCAGCACCACCACCGCAGTATTTTTGGTATGCTTTGTACTGAAGTAAATTCCTTTATTTTACCTATCCATCTATGTCCTATACTCCTTTCTATATTTCTAAGTTTCAGTTTTAATTTATATATTTTTTCTGAAATATTTTTATTAAAATTTTGAAAAAAAAAAAGCAATGATTACACAAAAGTAAACTTTAAAACATAATACAATGCGGAAATATGATGAATCACAGTTTTAAAGAAGAAGTAAAATTGTAACTATTTGCAATGTATACAAAAGCCTGAGACCAACAAGTTAGTAATTGAAACAAAACAATCCTAACAACAATCCAAATAATTAGGTAGATAAAGATAGCAATTCCATAAGAGCCAAACCTTCATCCAATGATTATTTCTTTGTTTGGATAAGTTCTACCTTCTTTTACTTTGATTTCTTTAATTGCAACTTCCTTCAGAAGAGTAAGAAATTTACTTGGTATGTTTTACTTCCTTAATACCTTGTGGCATTGTAGCTTTATCTTTATTTACTAACTTTATGTCATCTGCATATGTTATTATCGTGGATCAAATACTTTTCTTAACTTAAACATGTGCCCTTTATCTTTACTTATAACTGCTTTACCTTTGTGAACATGCACATATTAAATATTATCTGACTTTGAGGTCAGCCCTGATTTATACCTCTTACTGTCTTTATATCATCCATGTATGTCCACTTAACATTATACTTTCACATTTTCTACTTTTTTAAACAAGAAAATTCTTTTTTAAATTGTCATTTATGACATTGGCAATTATACATGTATATAAATGAAAACAAACCATAACAACGTATTTTCACTCGCAAATGTTATATACCAGTTATAATCTATCTAGTCATTGTCAGTCATTAATTACAAAGCTCTTTCAATTCCTGCCATCTCTTGAACCTTATTCCTCTTTCAAAACATTTTTTCTGCATGTATTGTTCCCAGAATTCCCATTTTTTCCTATGTAGTTTGTTGTTACTCTTTTCTAAAGAGCCCAATTCCAGTTGTTTATCTCTATTACTATACTCACTACTTCTTATACAGTTGGTTTAGATTTTGATTTCCATTTTCTAGTTGCAGCTTATTTGGCAGCCAGCAGAATTAAACCCAGCTAGTCCTCACTATGTCTAGGTAATTCCAATTCTGTATCATAGCGCAAAAAAGTCATTTCCTTAGTTACACCAATTCACACACACGGTATTTATGTTAGAGTAGTGTGCAAGGGATTTTTACAGTCTACCAACTCATTACACTCCCAAAAAATATGCTCCCAAGTATCCCTTTCTTCCCCATCACACTTCCAACATTTGTTTGGGGTATATAAATACCTATGCAGACACTTCCAAACAAATATCCTGAATCTTCTTGAATTTGTTGCATATTTGGTAGCCATACATATATTCCCCATTTGTTTCTTTCCAAATTGCTTATCAAATATCTCTTCCTAATCCTTTCTAACCCCTTTGATTCCTGTAGTTATCATGCACTACTTTATATGCCCTACTAAGTGCCCCTTTTTAACAGCAGCTTCTGTACTAAATTCTACAAAAAACTCAGCCAGTGCTGGTCTTTTACTTAGGATCCCCCTATCTCTTTGTCTATACTGTAATATCAATCCTTGATAGCAAAGGCAATCTCTGACATGCACTCCAGATAAATTCTTAGCCTCTTCCCATTCTGTTACCTTTCAGGTTCAGTAAATTCCAGCTCTAGCTTGCCTATTCTGTGTACCCCTAGTTGTAGTCATCCCTATTGGTAGAACCTCCTTTCTCCATCCCCATGTTGACTTAGTTCTTAGAATACTTTCTACTGCTTTATGAATATAATATTGTTTCAGTGTTTTTAATTTCTCCAAGTATTTTGGGTTTCTAATTCCGTGATGAGAATGGATCCCATTCTTAAGTCAAACTATGATTAAAGTTCATGAAATTAGTATTTTTTAAGTCTTTGATGTTAGCCAGAGGTGCTCTTTGCAGCACCTGCAATGTTCCCAGTAATGACTCCTTCTGCAATTTGTACAGAGTTACATATATCGGAAACATATCTAAGTATGATTGTAAATTCTTGTTTGGGTATCTTTCTTCCACATTGCCTTTGTTTCTGCCTGCAAATACTGGTATTTTATGACTTTATGTCTCTCTGTACGTAAGACATTGTAGTCACCAGGTGTAGCAATTTTAATGATCAAGTAATGCTACTTTTGTCTTCTTTTCATGGACTACTATATCTGGTTTTCTCACATCTATTTTTTGAACTGTTGCTAATGTATAATCCCATGTGATATAAACGTCTTCATTTTCTATAATGCTCTGTGGCTCATGTTTCCAGTGTTTTTCAGCCACTTCAGTATTATAATGTTTGCACAATCCCCACTGCAATAATCTTGCCACATTATTATGCCTTTCACCATATAGTCCGTCTGCCATTAGTATATCACAACCAGCAACAGGATGTGTGACTATTTCCAATTCTGTTTTACAAAACTTACATTTGTCTGTTTCTCCCACATGTTCAATGGACTTTGCAAACCAACGTGTACATAGTCCACTATCTTGGGCTGCCAATATTAACCTTTCATCTTTTGGTTTAAATTCACCTCTCCTTAACCATTCCTGTGTTCATTCCTTATCAACACAAGATTGTTCAATGAGTTTTCTATACTCGCAACTGTTTTTTGGACAGTGCAGTGGTGCAGCGGTAGCATTGTCACCTCACAGCAAGAGGCTGTCTGGTTCGATTCTTGGCTGGGGTGTCTTCTGTGCAGAGTCTGCATGTCCTCCCTGCATTTGTGTGGGTTTTTTCCGAGTGCACCGGTTTCCCCCCATGTTACAAAGACATGCATCTGGAGTGTTTCTCCCTGAGCCTCTGCTGAAAATTGGCTTCATTCCAAGTTGGACTTTCCTGGTTAACAAATGTTAAATAAATAAAATAAATATTTATGCATTTTCCACATTTCTTGCCTTCTCATCTGATCCTTCACCTTATATTCTTTCTTTTGTTTTTTGCCTCATTCAGTTGCTGCCTGATGTCCATTCCCCCTTGGCGCCGATATGCATCTGCTAAACTAATCAGGGAAGTCATCTTAGACTTATTCTCCTCATGTTTTGAAACTTTCACTACATTTGGGTCTTGTGAGTTCAACAGATATGTATGCAGTCCTATGAGTGCAGATCTATGCATATATTCAATTTCAAGGAGCCCCATACCTCCTTCAGAACGGGGAATATATAGTCTTGCTAGACATTGATTTTATAAATCATTTGATGAGCATGAAGCATCTTTCTCATTTTCCTGTCCAACCAATCCAACATCTTTTGGGGCTAGTCAACCACTCCAAAACTATAAGTTAGGACAGGAATAGCAAATTGGTTTATAGCCTGGACTTTGTTCCTAGAGGTCAGAACTGTTTTCAGCATTAATTTTAGTCTTTTAAAATATTCCTTGCTAAGCTTTATTTACATTTGTTCATGTTTTATTGTTGACCCTTCAT
This sequence comes from Protopterus annectens, assembly GCF_019279795.1. NCBI lineage: Eukaryota > Metazoa > Chordata > Ceratodontiformes > Protopteridae > Protopterus > Protopterus annectens. The sequence goes on along the minus strand of NC_056737.1, from coordinate 1,162,212,236 downwards.
CAATTCCCAGATGTTTATTTCCATCTTTTATATCACATTCTTGTCCCAAACTGATGTTTTCCTGGTGCTACAGTTTTCCTGCTTTAAGGGTTGCTTTTGCACATTTATCAAGACCAAATGGCATTCTTATATCATCTGAAAATGTTTTGACCATTTGCAGATGTGCTTTCAGTTCCTCATCTGATTAATTATACAGTTGTAAAGTCTTTATACTTTGTTTTTTCTGGGAGCCAGTTTGTAGCCATGACCTAATCTGTTAAGTAGACAGCTTAATGGGTTAAGGGCAAGACAAAAGAGCAGCGGTGACAAAGAGTCACCCTGGAATATCCCCCTTTGAATTTTTATCCCTGAAATACTAATTTGTCCTTTATTATGGCTTAACTGCAAAATGCTTTGCCACTGTTTTATGGTTGTTGCAATGTACTCAATCAGTGTAGGGTGTATCTTATACATTTTTAAGCTTTCTTACTGATGAGTGTGGGATACTGTCTCATGCTTTTTTGTAGTATATCGATGCCATACTTAGATTCTTCCCCTTTTTGCAGTTCCCCATTGTGGCAATATTTAACATTCACTGTACATCATAGCCTGGTATTACTGCATGCACTATACAGCATCACCTAGTATTACTGCATGCATTGTACATCACAGACCAGTATTACTATATGCACTGTACAGCACAGACTGGTATTACTACATGCTGTATAGAATATAGCCTGGTATTACTACATGCACTGTACAGCATAGCCAGGTATTACTACATGCACTGTACAAGATAGACTGGTATTACTATATGCACTGTACAGCACAGACTGGTATTACTACATGCTGTGTACAGTATAGCCTGTTATTACTACATGCTCTGTACAGCATTGATCGGTATTGCTATATGTACTGTATAGTACAGATTGGTATTACTACATGTACTGTACAGCATAACCTGGTATTACTACATACACTGTACAGCATAGCCAGGTATTACTACATGCACTGTACAGCATAGCCTGGTATTACTACATACACTGTACAGCATAGCCAGGTATTACTACATGCACTGTAGAGCACAGACTTGTATTACTAGATGCTGTGTACAGTATAGCCTTGTATTGCTACATGCACTGTACAGCATAGCCAGGTATTACTGTATGCACTGTACAGCATAGCCAGGTATTACTACATGCACTGTGCAGCACAGACTGGTATTACTACATGCTGTGTACAGTATAGCCTAATATTACTACATGCACTATACAGCATAGACAGGTATTACTATATGCACTGTACAGCATAGCCTGCCTGGCATTACTACATGCACTGTACAGTATAGCCTGGTATTGCTACATGCACTGTACAGCATGGACCGGTATTACTACATGTACTGTACAGCATAGCTTGCCTGGCATTACTACATGCACTGTACAGCATAGCCTGGTATTGCTACATGCACTGTACAGCATAGCCAGGTATTACTGTATGCACTGTACAGCATAGCCAGGTATTACTACATGCACTGTACAGCACAGACTGGTATTACTACATGCTGTGTACAGTATAGCCTAATATTACTACATGCACTGTACAGCAAAGGCAGGTATTACTATATGCACTGTACAGCATAGCCTGCCTGGCATTACTACATGCACTGTACAGAATAGCCTGGTATTGCTACATGCACTGTACAGCATGGACCGGTATTACTACATGCACTGTACAGCATAGCCTGCCTGGCATTACTACATGCATTGTACAGCATAGCCTGGTATTGCTACATGCACTGTACAGCATAGCCAGGTATTACTACATGCACTGTACAGCACAGACTAGTATTACTACATGCTGTGTACAGTATAGCCTAATATTACTATATGCACTGTACAGCATAGACATGTATTACTATATGCACTGTACAGCATAGCCTGCCTGGCATTACTACATGCATTGTACAGCATAGCCTGGTATTGCTACATGCACTGTACAGCATGGACCGGTATTACTACATGCACTGTACAGCATAGCCTGCCTAGCATTACTACATGCACTGTACAGCATAGCCTGGTATTGCTACATGCACTGTACAGCATAGACCAGTATTACTATTGCATGAATCATTGTTACTCTTTGTTACATCTAATCTGGCCCATAGTTGTGAACCAGGCACTGACTCTTAGTAGTTCCACAGACTGCAGTGTCTGCCTTTTCCTCACATGGTCATCCTTTATAGCTGGCTCCTCCGCAAACTCCTCAAAAGGCAATAACTGCATTGATGACTTTAGCATATCCTCTCCCTGATGGCAGTCCCCTGCAATATGCTTGCATGCCAACACATTGTGTAACATTCCACAAACAGCAAGCATTTTGCCACATGAGTCTGGATTGGACTTCAGTGCACCACCAGAGATTTCTAAACAGTGGAAACAAGCCTTTTTCAATCCGAGCACATATTTGGTAATATTTGTGACTTTGACAGTATGATGTTGTATGCATTTTCAGCCATACTCTGTTGGTTTTGTATTGATTTCATAAGCCATTGCTACAGGGTATATCTGGAATCATCAATTAAATGTCCTGGAGGGAAGTCATCGCATACAATCACTAATATATGCCAGATGTGGAAACCGTTGGCAATCTTAGGGTGTTGCACTGACCTTTTACAAATTACACCCTGCACATTGCAGACCATATGGCAGTTGACTGAGTGAAACCCCTTAAAGTTACTATACTGTAATCCCTGTGTTCCGCATGGGGCCTTGATGGCAATGTGGTTGCAGTTGATAATTCCCAGTACTTCAGGAAAGAGGGCTATTCATAAAATGCCAACATGGAGTTTCTTCTCTCCTCTGTGGTGCATGCAAATGACATAAGGTTCTTCATATTCTGCAGCATAGAATCAAGAATCTGGTACAGTATCCATGAGGTAGATATCTGGGATGCAGTCATGGTGTCCCCTGGTGGTCACTGGAATGTCTCTGCATCTAGTATTCTCAATGCCACATATACCTTGGTGTCTCCAGAAATAGGTTTTCCGCACATCCTATGAAACTTTGTGTGATGACCAGCTCCCACACAGTATCTTTCTCCACATGATAGTGGTCCACTATTTCAGTGTCATGGAAGTGATGAAATTTTAGGCTCAAGTGGCTTTTTGTGACACATCAGACAACAAAATGCTCCGTCATGGCTACTGGTTGTCAGAGTGGCCTCATTCATGTACTTTTGTGCACTAATATCTTTACTATGAGGTCTCTGATGCCATTCATCTGGTATTGTGTAAAGCAACAATGGTGGCCATAACACATCACTAGGTGTTTATATTTCAAATTTCAAATTTTAATTTCTAATTTCAAAGACATGCATCTGGGCAGTTTCTCACCGGGCTTCCACTGAAAATTGGCTTCATTCCAAGTGGGACTTTCCTGGTAAACAAATGTTAAATAAATAAAAAATAAATAAATATGTTTCTGAATCATGTTAAAATATTGTTTACCCTCATTTACATTAGCAGTCACCCTCATTATAATAGTGTTACTCATTTCTATCTTTTTATATGCTTATTTATAAGTCATATTGCTGTGATATTTGTGGCCTTGAATGACAGTGTTATGGGCCTCTGACTTGTCCTTCCCTGCATTCAACTATTTGTTGTACAGTTTTGCCTTTTGCTTTACCATATATGTTTCTGAATATTATAGAAAATGTCAGTCAGTGATATTGGTTTAATCTTAAACACATGTAGATATATTCCTCAATGTATATAGCTGCAGTCAGATAGAATAACTTGCAGGAAACCAGTCAGATTAGTACTTCACTTATGGAGGAATATATACATTAAGATACATTTATTAATTATTGTAAAAATTAAACCAATGCAGGTTCATTTCCTTAGGAAACTTAATTAAACACTGACAGGTTTTTATCATATGCATTCACTTTTGGATATGATTATAACTGCTAGTGTTTACTGACATTCTCTACTAAATCTGCTTTTTTTTTCATTTTAAAAGATAATTCAAGCATGTAGTGTGGTTTTGCTAAGTGGTTTTTATTATTTCAGGGTCTTGCAGTATTGTTGCTTTGCAGTTCTAGAATAATGTGAATTGTTTTCTGGTTGCACTTTCTATGCAGTGTGTATCCCTAGTGCTTTCATTGCAGCTTGAATCCTAGTGCTTTCATTGCAGCTTGAATCCTAGTGCTTTCATTGCAGCTTGAATCCTAGTGCTTTCATTGCAGCTTGAATCCTAGTGCTTTCATTGCAGCATGAATCCTAGTGCTTTCATTGCAGCTTGAATCCTAGTGCTTTCATTGCAGCTTGAATTTTATAGAATTTACTGTATAGTTAAATATCTAAAGGATACAATGCATTTATGTTTTTTAAAGAAACATTTTTGAAGGTATGCATTGTACTTGGTAGCATGCTTTTGGCTACTTACAATAAAATATTAGTAAGTCTGTATGTGTCTCTTAACCTCCAAGCATTGAAAAATCATAGTTCTGTCATTTAAAAATCAAGGCAGATAGTCAGAAAGAGGGAGACATTTTTATTTTTCATGGAAGAAGCTCTCTATACTAGAGCCAATATAGTCAGTGGTAGTGAACATTTATTTATGGTTAGTTTGCGTATTTAGTAAGTATGTACCCATAAACAAGTCTGACTCGATGAGGTATATCATACAGCTGGGAAGAGCAAGGCTAATGGTATGGTATTCTTATCATTAGTCTTAGTTTTTATTTATTTATTTTACATTTGTTTACTGGGTGGCCGTGGTGGTGCAGTGGTTAGCATTGCCACCTCAAAGCAAGAGGTTCTCCGGTTCAATCCTTGGCTGGGGTGCCTTCTGTGCGGAGTCTGCATGTCCTCCCTGTGGTCGCGTGGGTTTCCTCCTGGTGCTCCGGTTTCCTCCCACATCCCAAAGACATGCTATAGGTGGATTGAACACTCTAAATTGGCCTTAGGTGTGAGTGCGTGTGTGTGTGTGCCTTCTGTGGAAGGTTGGGCGCTGGGCTGGAAACTTGACACCGTAAAACTCCACTGCCAATCATGAGCGGACAGTGATCTACTGTGGTAACCCCTAATTGGGAAAAAGCCGAAAGAAGAAGAAGATTTTTACATTTGTTTACTGGAAGAGTTTGACTGGGCATAAAACCCTTTTTCAGCGGAGGCCCTTGGAGAAAAGCTCCATATTTAGGAAACTATTTTGTTAGTACAAAGAAAATTGTATAATACAATAAAGAAAAAAAAATAGTAACAGACATTCATAATGGTAAAAAGACTAGAACAGAATAAATTGGTCAAGTGGGAGACAAGACCAATAATCTTGTCTGCAGCATACCAGCTAAGCACTTCCCAGGTGCAGTTCATAGAGGCCATTGCATTCACACATGGAAGGCTGGGATATAGATGGTAGTGGGGAGTCATATAGCACTATGTATCCTAATAAACTCCCCTACCCTATCCTTTTTTGACACATTCCCTTGCCGCCCACAGATGTATTATAAAAGGCAAAATCGCACCTTTTCTATCTCAGTTAGTGAAGATGCTTGCTGCTGCTGCCAGCCTTGTTATTTCTCAGTGTGAGCAGCTTGTATTGGCTGAACCTAAACTGCTTGTGTCCAGCTGCGTTCACCAGCCAAGAATGCAAAGATGGAGACAAAGAAAAACACATTATAATAGTGATAATCAGGACATTTCTGATAGGTTTAGATTGGACAGAGACATTTTACAACTTTATTAAATATGTACAACTGACAGATGGGACGTTGGAAGGCCAATTATCCCCCAACATCCCATCTGTCAGTCGTACACATTTTTGATAGGTTTAGATTGGACAGAGACATTTTGCAACTTTATTAAATATGTACGACTGACAGATGGGACATTGGGGGATAATTGGCCTTCCTATCCCTGTGGATACTAAGTCATATATAGCCCTCACTATACTTGCCCAGGGACCATCCAGAGACAGACTGGGGAAAGGATGGGTTATTCTCAGGCTTCTGCCTCAAGGATGTTTCAGCAGTTTCTCAAGATACTCTTGGCATGTGTGGATCGGTACATCTGTTTCCTAGTGTCACACCAGAACCAATTACACAATGAAGCAGACTAACAAATTCTGTGTAATGAGGAGTGGAGGACACTTACCATGCATGCTTAGTTTAGTTTCATAATTGGTAGAAATGGAGGGTCACCGATTGATAGTAAATGCAATGTGCTACATGTACTCAGTTAAAGTCTGCAGTCATAATTGTGATGTGAATATGTCATGGTGGACAAACTAACCTTCATGAATACGTGTCTGTGGATGCTGCTGTGGTCAGTAGTTGCCAGTGTCCACATCACCTCTGATTATGCCTGTGCCATACTCACCACTGTCATGGTCATCTCCCCATATGAAGAAAAGGTATTCCTCATTGGATGTTAAAGGTGTAACTGTAGGAGGCCCCCACAGGTACTGTGTTGGGAAATTGCATTCTATCTTAACTTTGCTCTGGCATGTCCTACTCTGTTATTGGCCTTTTTCAAGTACTGTGTCAGTGTGTGGTTCCTACCCCAACAGTATTTATATTCATAACCAGTTAGTTCTAAAAATGTGGATACCATATTGCCTCGTGAACCTGATCGACTTCTTTGAGGCAGTCACCAAAGCCGTAGATGAGGGTAAGGTGGTTCACACAGCCTATCTTGACCTCGCCAAGGCTTTCGACACCATCCCCCATTCTGGAATTATAGCTAAACTCACTAAACTAGGTATAAATCCCTACGTCACAAGATGGGTTGCCAACTGGCTCACTGACAGAACCCACACTGTAAAAGTTGCAGACTCCAAATCTGACCTCAAAGCAGTGACAAGTGGAGTACCACAGGGTTCCATCCTGGGACCTCTTCTGTTTGGTATCTACTTCTCTGAAGTACAGGCTAACACAGAAGGCCTCTGGCTAATGAAGTTTGCAGATAACTGCAAACTAGGAGCCATAGTCAAGTCTCCAAATGATGTGGACATCCTATAAAAGGGCCTCGCAGAGACAAATGCCTCATGTCAGAGCCATGGCCTCAAGCTCAATGCCAAAAAGTGCAGTGTCATCCCCTTTGGTAAAAACTCTATACCCATGAACTACCACATAGGCAGCAATCTACTTAACACCAAATGTGTGATAAGAGACCTTGGGACCCAGGTGGACAGTAGTATCTCCTTTGATAGTCACATCACCGCAGTAGTCAGGAAGTCCTTCTACGTGGCACACCTTATCATAAAAGGGTACTTATCCAGGAAAAAAGAGGCCATTGTTCTTCTCTACTTGACACTCATTAAACCCATTATATAGTACAACGCCCCTTTTGGAATGTACCTCACAAGACATCTGCAGCAGCTTGAAAGGCCACAGAAGTACCTCACAAAGAGGATTACTGGCCTCAAACAAATGCCCTACACTGACCACCTCAAAAAACTCCAGCTTTACTCTGTAGCATATCGCCTACTCTGACGTGATCTCTGCCTAACATATAAAGCTATGTCAAACCCAGAGCTGTTGGACATGCTACACCTAAAGAAATCCCAATCCCTCCGAGCTACATGCTCTAGGGACCTAAACCTTGTCATCACAATAAACAGGACATGCTGGAGGCATAGCTTCCTGTCCCAGAGACTTCCCATACTCTGAAACAGGCTACCCATCTATGTCAAGCAAAGTTCTTCACTAGCACTCTTCAAAAAAAATCTTGATGAGTGGATGGGAAATAGGAAATACACCCCGGGGATCACTTCTGTGTCTCTGCTTGACAGAGGCATAGGAAAATAACTTTCTTGGGTGGCGTAAGCCAGGGAACCTTGTTGGCTAGGCTTATGTAGGCCCTTGGGCCGATAGCCTAATACCTTACTATGAAACTATAAACAGCTAATAACTACAATTTCTCGGTGAAACCACTCCTTATGTGGTAGATAGGTTACCTAGTGCTTACTACTCCCACTGATAAGCTAGAAGGCTTCCCTCCAACACAAAAAGGCTTGGTGGGGGAGCTCAAGAGTTTTCAAACAGTCCTGGCTACAGTAAATCCGTATCAGGATTAGACTAGTTGCAGGAAAGGGGGGAAACAAGCTTAGATTTTTTTGTAGTACAGTGAAAAAGGAGAACGCTGGAACAGAAGATAATTCAAGGTTAAGAATTTAAGAGGGTTAGTTTTCTCAAATATTTTGTCTCTATTAGGTAGAATAAACTAATGACACTAAACTGGGAGGAGTTTCCCTGATCAGATATACAGTATGGGCGGGCAACTGCAAAGCTACCAAGTATAAAAGCAAAACAACAATAGGAAGCGGGGGGTGGTAAACTATTACAGCTACTAGCTGTAGCCACTAAATGAAAGTTTTAAACAGATAAAGGAGCAAGGAGACTCTAGAGAATGTTTTAACTTCAAACAAATCAGTTATATGATACCTGACTAGAAACAGAAACCGCAAAAAAATGCACAGAAAAGCACGGATATAACACTCACAAACAAAAAATACAACTCTTGGTATGAAAAAGCAGTTTACAGTTAAGTAATTCAGTAAACATGCAATTAGAGTAATGAAACAGTATCTAGCAATGAAAAATACAGTTAAAACAGTATAAAACAGTACATAAATGCAGTGAAACAGTAAAAAAAAGATGTATAACAGTGCAAAATGTAGTAGATTAACTGTATAGCACAATTATAAGCATTACAGAAGTGCAATTCAATGAAATAAGTGTAAGAAATAAGTTATTCTGCTCTTGGAATCTTAAGGAATTTCTGCTTAGTCCCAGTAATGAATCACAATCCACAGCCTGGTAATTTATTTATTTATTTATTTATTACATTTGATTACTGGGTAGTGTCTGACTGGGGATGTTCATAGGTTCATAGGTTGATACTAGGCTATTGGCCCTAGGGCCTATACAAGCCTAGCCATAACAGTTCCCTGGCTATTTCTTCCCACAATATTTACTTCCCTGGACCCCTGTCTAGCAGGGTGACTGATGTGATCCTGGGTTGAATTTCCTATCTCCCATCCAGTCGTCAAGGTTCCTTTTGAAGAGGGCCAAAGAGGCACTCTACTTGACATGTATGGGCAGTCTATTTCAGAGTATGGGGAGTCTCTAGATCAGGAACCTATCCCTCCAGCATGTTGTGTTCATTGTGATGACAAGGTTTCAGCCTGCTTTCAGTGGAGACCCAGGGAGGAAAGCTCCGGCATAAGTTATATAGATACATCATTTTTTAGGTATGGGTTATTGAACAAAATATACAAGTCATACAATCATTGTCAGCATACAAGAGCTGAATAATATATGAGACCATATTGATAACATATTACAAGTAATACAGGAGAGAATATTGTTGCAGAGAAGGCAGTACTAAATGTAGAAAAAGCATTAGGCTCATTGGTTCTGGGTACCAGATTACAGAGTGCTGAGTCTTGTTTGTGAAGTGTGTGGCTTGAGAAGAAGAGTAAAAGTAGTCATAGAGAGGAGAAGAAAGAAAAGGACATTGAAGTTGTGGTTTTAGAAGACAGTAAAACATGTGAACATGCATGGGGAGAGGGGGAATAGAAAGAGATAACATGCATGGGGAGAGGAGGAATAGAAAGAGATAAGGGGTTAGCATGGTGAGCAGTAATCTTATTTAAAATGTTGCATATGTATTAGAAAAAAATTATATTAGAAAAATATAGAACTTTGGCAAAAAAATAATAATTCCAAACATGTGCAATTGTATTGGCATCTGGGTTTTCATTTTTTAATATTTAGTTTACTAACTTTAAATTTATTAACATCCTATCTTTATAACATATTTCTATAGTTCTTTTTCCATGTTCCATTTTCTATTACATAAACATTCACCATATCTTTTTGTTTGTGTCATCCATGCACATCTAAATATTAAACCATTATTTTCTTTCAGATGGGAGGATGGCAAAATGATTAAGGTGTTTACCTTGCAGACACAAGGTGCAGGGTTTAGTTTTCACATGGGGTAATTGGCTAGGCTTAAAATGGTCCGCAAGGGCAATTAGCCTAGTACTAAGCTATGAACCTTTTCGTAAGGACAATGTGTTATTAATATCAATTTGTCTGAATCCTAATATATTAAAGAATTGTTTCTTACAGATATTCATTATTCTTACATGTTTGGACAAAGTATATTTTATGCATTTTTGTTTTCATTTACATCTTTTTATGTCAGTATTTTATGCTACATTTCAATTCTAACTGATATTTCTTATAGTTTAAATAGTACAAAAGTCTTGCGCTTTAGATCCGCCACCTCATTAGTCTTACATTCCTCTTTATCTCTTCAGCTCAGTTATTCCATACATCTTTTAAAAAGTTTTTCTAAAACTTTTATTTCACTTTTAGTCTTTCTCTTCTACTTTTCCCTTTTTTTATTTTTGTAATGGAAAACAAATTGTTTTATTTTATAGGTTGATAAATAAGTACTAGGTTAGCTGCACATGCAGGCCATTTTAGGCCGAGCCAATTTGCTTTTCAGATCTTGACATAACCTATCCTGTTTGGAGTTAGATTGGCCTTACCTATCCCATTATCCATTATTATATATTACCCCTAGTGAGAATAACTGGGAACATACCATAGATAATTTGAGAAGACCCATGCATGGGATAGTGTAACTAGGAGCTGCATCTGCCCATTAGTAGTACAGGGGGCAGTCCCATGTAAAATTTTTGTTTTCTATCCATACATCTAAGCTATGCTTGAAAATGGACAGGGATACATTTTGTTTTCTATGGATGGGGAGTCTATTCCAGAGCAGCTGTATCCTCTGCAATATATACCTGCAACTCCAAACCATTCTGCTAATGCTGCAGAAGAGGTTTAGATACCTTAGACCAGTACTTCTGGCACCATTGGACTTTCTGACGTACAGCACTAGGTCGGAGGATGACTTGTATGTGAGACACAGGTCACCTCTTAGGAATCTGTAGGATACTGTTTATAGTGACAGGGCTTTACATTGACAAGCTAGGACATACTGTTTAGGCCTTAAATCTTTATAGGAAGGTATCTCCATGGGCATTCCAGTTGTCACATGTGTCTCTTCTCTATCTTTTTATGTCTCTGTCTTATAAACATTTCATATTTCAGGTTGAATATCTTGCTAGCTGTATAAGTTTTCTTTTATTTATAATCCATCACCAGATGTTTGAAATGAACATGTTAAGAAGGACCCAAAAATTAAGAGCTTCCAAGCCAGGGACATGTCTGAAACACACCACATCATGTACCCATTTAAAATAATACATAAGTAAGTAAATTAAAATGCAGAATGAGTAATTTCCACTACCACATCTTTTTTCTGTATTATAGGTTCATAGGTTCATAGGTTGGTACTAGACTACTGGCCCTAGGTCCTATACAAGCCTAGCCATAACAATTCCCTGGATATTTCTTCCCACAATATTTACTTCCCTGGACCCCTGTCTAGCAGGGTGACTGACGTGATCCCCGAGGTGAATTTCCTATCTCCCATCAAATCGTCAAAGTTCCTTTTGAAGAGGGCCAAGGAGGCACACTGCTTGACATGTATGGGCAGTCTTTTCCAGAGTATGAGGAGTCTCTGGGTCAGGAACCTATCCCTCAAGCATGTTTTGTTCATTGTGATGACAAGGTTTAGATCCCTGGAGCATGCGGCTTTGAGGGATTGGGATTTCTTTAAGTGGAGCATGTCCGACAGCTCAGGGTTTGACATGGCCTTGTATGCTAAGCAGAGATCGCCTTTGAGTAGACGATATGCCACAGAGTATAGCTGGAGTTTTTTTAGACGGTCAGCATAGGGCATCTGCTTTAGGCCTGTGATTCTTTTAGTGAGGTATTTCTGCGGCCTTTCCAGCTGTTGCAGATGTCTTGTGAGGTACATACCAAATGGAGCATTGTACTCTATAATGGGTCTAATGAGGGATGAGTACAGTGGGACAATGACCTCCTTTCTTCTGGATGAAAAGCTCTTAGTGATGATGTGTGCCACATAGAAGGATTTCCTGACTGTTGTGGCGATGTGGTTATCGAAGGTGAGACCACTGTCCACCTGTGTCCCTAAGTATCTCATCACACTTTCAATGTTTAGTGTACTGCTACCTATGTGGTAATTCATGGGTACATGCTTTTTTCCAAAGGGGATAACTATACACTTCTCGGCATTAAGCTTGAGCCCATGGCTCTGGCACCAAGTATCTGTTTCTGTAAGGCTCTTTTGTAGAATAGCCACATCATTTGGGGATTCAGTAATGGCTCCTAGTTTGCAGTGATCTGCAAACTTTGTTAGCCAGAGTCCCTTAGTGTTGGCCTGTACTTCAGAGAAGTAGATGTCAAACAAGAGTGGTCCCAGGACTGAACCCTGAGGTACTCCACTTGTCACTTGTCTGGAGATGGATTTGGAGTCGGCTACTTTTACACTCTGTGTTCTGTCAGTAAGCCAGTTGGCAACCCATCGAGTGATGTAGGTATTTATGCCCAGCTTTGTTAGTTCTCTGCCTCTGATATCACTTATGCACATGCTAGATTTCCACACATTCATACTGTTTGACATATACATAATTTCCTTTTGTATGTTGCTTGTTTGTATGGCACAACATTGCAGTATCATTGATATGTTATTTCTTCACTGGTATTTCTTTCATTCTCACTTTCTTTACCAAACAATTGAACTAAGGTTTTGCTATGCTTTGTTGTTGTGTCTTTCAGCTTTTCCCGGTTAGGAGTCGCCACAGCGGAACTCCGGTCTGCTAATGATTGGCAGTAAATTTTTACATGACAAGTTGCCAGCCCTGATGCACAACCTTCAACGAAGGTACGCCCATTCACGCATGTCTCCACACAGAAGACACTTTAGCTGAGAATCGAACAGGACAACGTCTTACTGTGAGGCGACAATGCTACCGCAGCACCACCACCGCAGTATTTTTGGTATGCTTTGTACTGAAGTAAATTCCTTTATTTTACCTATCCATCTATGTCCTATACTCCTTTCTATATTTCTAAGTTTCAGTTTTAATTTATATATTTTTTCTGAAATATTTTTATTAAAATTTTGAAAAAAAAAAAGCAATGATTACACAAAAGTAAACTTTAAAACATAATACAATGCGGAAATATGATGAATCACAGTTTTAAAGAAGAAGTAAAATTGTAACTATTTGCAATGTATACAAAAGCCTGAGACCAACAAGTTAGTAATTGAAACAAAACAATCCTAACAACAATCCAAATAATTAGGTAGATAAAGATAGCAATTCCATAAGAGCCAAACCTTCATCCAATGATTATTTCTTTGTTTGGATAAGTTCTACCTTCTTTTACTTTGATTTCTTTAATTGCAACTTCCTTCAGAAGAGTAAGAAATTTACTTGGTATGTTTTACTTCCTTAATACCTTGTGGCATTGTAGCTTTATCTTTATTTACTAACTTTATGTCATCTGCATATGTTATTATACGTGGATCAAATACTTTTCTTAACTTAAACATGTGCCCTTTATCTTTACTTATAACTGCTTTACCTTTGTGAACATGCACATATTAAATATTATCTGACTTTGAGGTCAGCCCTGATTTATACCTCTTACTGTCTTTATATCATCCATGTATGTCCACTTAACATTATACTTTCACATTTTCTACTTTTTTAAACAAGAAAATTCTTTTTTAAATTGTCATTTATGACATTGGCAATTATACATGTATATAAATGAAAACAAACCATAACAACGTATTTTCACTCGCAAATGTTATATACCAGTTATAATCTATCTAGTCATTGTCAGTCATTAATTACAAAGCTCTTTCAATTCCTGCCATCTCTTGAACCTTATTCCTCTTTCAAAACATTTTTTCTGCATGTATTGTTCCCAGAATTCCCATTTTTTCCTATGTAGTTTGTTGTTACTCTTTTCTAAAGAGCCCAATTCCAGTTGTTTATCTCTATTACTATACTCACTACTTCTTATACAGTTGGTTTAGATTTTGATTTCCATTTTCTAGTTGCAGCTTATTTGGCAGCCAGCAGAATTAAACCCAGCTAGTCCTCACTATGTCTAGGTAATTCCAATTCTGTATCATAGCGCAAAAAAGTCATTTCCTTAGTTACACCAATTCACACACACGGTATTTATGTTAGAGTAGTGTGCAAGGGATTTTTACAGTCTACCAACTCATTACACTCCCAAAAAATATGCTCCCAAGTATCCCTTTCTTCCCCATCACACTTCCAACATTTGTTTGGGGTATATAAATACCTATGCAGACACTTCCAAACAAATATCCTGAATCTTCTTGAATTTGTTGCATATTTGGTAGCCATACATATATTCCCCATTTGTTTCTTTCCAAATTGCTTATCAAATATCTCTTCCTAATCCTTTCTAACCCCCTTTGATTCCTGTAGTTATCATGCACTACTTTATATGCCCTACTAAGTGCCCCTTTTTAACAGCAGCTTCTGTACTAAATTCTACAAAAAACTCAGCCAGTGCTGGTCTTTTACTTAGGATCCCCCTATCTCTTTGTCTATACTGTAATATCAATCCTTGATAGCAAAGGCAATCTCTGACATGCACTCCAGATAAATTCTTAGCCTCTTCCCATTCTGTTACCTTTCAGGTTCAGTAAATTCCAGCTCTAGCTTGCCTATTCTGTGTACCCCTAGTTGTAGTCATCCCTATTGGTAGAACCTCCTTTCTCCATCCCCATGTTGACTTAGTTCTTAGAATACTTTCTACTGCTTTATGAATATAATATTGTTTCAGTGTTTTAATTTCTCCAAGTATTTTGGGTTTCTAATTCCGTGATGAGAATGGATCCCATTCTTAAGTCAAACTATGATTAAAGTTCATGAAATTAGTATTTTTTAAGTCTTTGATGTTAGCCAGAGGTGCTCTTTGCAGCACCTGCAATGTTCCCAGTAATGACTCCTTCTGCAATTTGTACAGAGTTACATATATCGGAAACATATCTAAGTATGATTGTAAATTCTTGTTTGGGTATCTTTCTTCCACATTGCCTTTGTTTCTGCCTGCAAATACTGGTATTTTATGACTTTATGTCTCTCTGTACGTAAGACATTGTAGTCACCAGGTGTAGCAATTTTAATGATCAAGTAATGCTACTTTTGTCTTCTTTTCATGGACTACTATATCTGGTTTTCTCACATCTATTTTTTGAACTGTTGCTAATGTATAATCCCATGTGATATAAACGTCTTCATTTTCTATAATGCTCTGTGGCTCATGTTTCCAGTGTTTTTCAGCCACTTCAGTATTATAATGTTTGCACAATCCCCACTGCAATAATCTTGCCACATTATTATGCCTTTCACCATATAGTCCGTCTGCCATTAGTATATCACAACCAGCAACAGGATGTGTGACTATTTCCAATTCTGTTTTACAAAACTTACATTTGTCTGTTTCTCCCACATGTTCAATGGACTTTGCAAACCAACGTGTACATAGTCCACTATCTTGGGCTGCCAATATTAACCTTTCATCTTTTGGTTTAAATTCACCTCTCCTTAACCATTCCTGTGTTCATTCCTTATCAACACAAGATTGTTCAATGAGTTTTCTATACTCGCAACTGTTTTTTGGACAGTGCAGTGGTGCAGCGTAGCATTGTCACCTCACAGCAAGAGGCTGTCTGGTTCGATTCTTGGCTGGGGTGTCTTCTGTGCAGAGTCTGCATGTCCTCCCTGCATTTGTGTGGGTTTTTTCCGAGTGCACCGGTTTCCCCCCATGTTACAAAGACATGCATCTGGAGTGTTTCTCCCTGAGCCTCTGCTGAAAATTGGCTTCATTCCAAGTTGGACTTTCCTGGTTAACAAATGTTAAATAAATAAAATAAATATTTATGCATTTTCCACATTTCTTGCCTTCTCATCTGATCCTTCACCTTATATTCTTTCTTTTGTTTTTTGCCTCATTCAGTTGCTGCCTGATGTCCATTCCCCCTTGGCGCCGATATGCATCTGCTAAACTAATCAGGGAAGTCATCTTAGACTTATTCTCCTCATGTTTTGAAACTTTCACTACATTTGGGTCTTGTGAGTTCAACAGATATGTATGCAGTCCTATGAGTGCAGATCTATGCATATATTCAATTTCAAGGAGCCCCATACCTCCTTCAGAACGGGAATATATAGTCTTGCTAGACATTGATTTTATAAATCATTTGATGAGCATGAAGCATCTTTCTCATTTTCCTGTCCAACCAATCCAACATCTTTTGGGGCTAGTCAACCACTCCAAAACTATAAGTTAGGACAGGAATAGCAAATTGGTTTATAGCCTGGACTTTGTTCCTAGAGGTCAGAACTGTTTTCAGCATTAATTTTAGTCTTTTAAAATATTCCTTGCTAAGCTTTATTTACATTTGTTCATGTTTTATTGTTGACCCTTCATCAATTCCCAGATGTTTATTTCCATCTTTTATATCACATTCTTGTCCCAAACTGATGTTTTCCTGGTGCTACAGTTTTCCTGCTTTAAGGGTTGCTTTTGCACATTTATCAAGACCAAATGGCATTCTTATATCATCTGAAAATGTTTTGACCATTTGCAGATGTGCTTTCAGTTCCTCATCTGATTAATTATACAGTTGTAAAGTCTTTATACTTTGTTTTTTCTGGGAGCCAGTTTGTAGCCATGACCTAATCTGTTAAGTAGACAGCTTAATGGGTTAAGGGCAAGACAAAAGAGCAGCGGTGACAAAGAGTCACCCTGGAATATCCCCCTTTGAATTTTTATCCCTGAAATACTAATTTGTCCTTTATTATGGCTTAACTGCAAAATGCTTTGCCACTGTTTTATGGTTGTTGCAATGTACTCAATCAGTGTAGGGTGTATCTTATACATTTTTAAGCTTTCTTACTGATGAGTGTGGGATACTGTCTCATGCTTTTTTGTAGTATATCGATGCCATACTTAGATTCTTCCCCTTTTGCAGTTCCCCATTGTGGCAATATTTAACATTCACTGTACATCATAGCCTGGTATTACTGCATGCACTATACAGCATCACCTAGTATTACTGCATGCATTGTACATCACAGACCAGTATTACTATATGCACTGTACAGCACAGACTGGTATTACTACATGCTGTATAGAATATAGCCTGGTATTACTACATGCACTGTACAGCATAGCCAGGTATTACTACATGCACTGTACAAGATAGACTGGTATTACTATATGCACTGTACAGCACAGACTGGTATTACTACATGCTGTGTACAGTATAGCCTGTTATTACTACATGCTCTGTACAGCATTGATCGGTATTGCTATATGTACTGTATAGTACAGATTGGTATTACTACATGTACTGTACAGCATAACCTGGTATTACTACATACACTGTACAGCATAGCCAGGTATTACTACATGCACTGTACAGCATAGCCTGGTATTACTACATACACTGTACAGCATAGCCAGGTATTACTACATGCACTGTAGAGCACAGACTTGTATTACCAGATGCTGTGTACAGTATAGCCTTGTATTGCTACATGCACTGTACAGCATAGCCAGGTATTACTGTATGCACTGTACAGCATAGCCAGGTATTACTACATGCACTGTGCAGCACAGACTGGTATTACTACATGCTGTGTACAGTATAGCCTAATATTACTACATGCACTATACAGCATAGACAGGTATTACTATATGCACTGTACAGCATAGCCTGCCTGGCATTACTACATGCACTGTACAGTATAGCCTGGTATTGCTACATGCACTGTACAGCATGGACCGGTATTACTACATGTACTGTACAGCATAGCTTGCCTGGCATTACTACATGCACTGTACAGCATAGCCTGGTATTGCTACATGCACTGTACAGCATAGCCAGGTATTACTGTATGCACTGTACAGCATAGCCAGGTATTACTACATGCACTGTACAGCACAGACTGGTATTACTACATGCTGTGTACAGTATAGCCTAATATTACTACATGCACTGTACAGCAAAGGCAGGTATTACTATATGCACTGTACAGCATAGCCTGCCTGGCATTACTACATGCACTGTACAGAATAGCCTGGTATTGCTACATGCACTGTACAGCATGGACCGGTATTACTACATGCACTGTACAGCATAGCCTGCCTGGCATTACTACATGCATTGTACAGCATAGCCTGGTATTGCTACATGCACTGTACAGCATAGCCAGGTATTACTACATGCACTGTACAGCACAGACTAGTATTACTACATGCTGTGTACAGTATAGCCTAATATTACTATATGCACTGTACAGCATAGACATGTATTACTATATGCACTGTACAGCATAGCCTGCCTGGCATTACTACATGCATTGTACAGCATAGCCTGGTATTGCTACATGCACTGTACAGCATGGACCGGTATTACTACATGCACTGTACAGCATAGCCTGCCTAGCATTACTACATGCACTGTACAGCATAGCCTGGTATTGCTACATGCACTGTACAGCATAGACCAGTATTACTATTGCATGAATCATTGTTACTCTTTGTTACATCTAATCTGGCCCATAGTTGTGAACCAGGCACTGACTCTTAGTAGTTCCACAGACTGCAGTGTCTACCTTTTCCTCA
Organism: Protopterus annectens; assembly: GCF_019279795.1. NCBI lineage: Eukaryota > Metazoa > Chordata > Ceratodontiformes > Protopteridae > Protopterus > Protopterus annectens. The sequence goes on along the minus strand of NC_056737.1, from coordinate 1,162,193,612 downwards.
CATGGTCATCCTTTATAGCTGGCTCCTCCGCAAACTCCTCAAAAGGCAATAACTGCATTGATGACTTTAGCATATCCTCTCCCTGATGGCAGTCCCCTGCAATATGCTTGCATGCCAACACATTGTGTAACATTCCACAAACAGCAAGCATTTTGCCACATGAGTCTGGATTGGACTTCAGTGCACCACCAGAGATTTCTAAACAGTGGAAACAAGCCTTTTCAATCCGAGCACATATTTGGTAATATTTGTGACTTTGACAGTATGATGTTGTATGCATTTTCAGCCATACTCTGTTGGTTTTGTATTGATTTCATAAGCCATTGCTACAGGGTATATCTGGAATCATCAATTAAATGTCCTGGAGGGAAGTCATCGCATACAATCACTAATATATGCCAGATGTGGAAACCGTTGGCAATCTTAGGGTGTTGCACTGACCTTTTACAAATTACACCCTGCACATTGCAGACCATATGGCAGTTGACTGAGTGAAACCCCTTAAAGTTACTATACTGTAATCCCTGTGTTCCGCATGGGGCCTTGATGGCAATGTGGTTGCAGTTGATAATTCCCAGTACTTCAGGAAAGAGGGCTATTCATAAAATGCCAACATGGAGTTTCTTCTCTCCTCTGTGGTGCATGCAAATGACATAAGGTTCTTCATATTCTGCAGCATAGAATCAAGAATCTGGTACAGTATCCATGAGGTAGATATCTGGGATGCAGTCATGGTGTCCCCTGGTGGTCACTGGAATGTCTCTGCATCTAGTATTCTCAATGCCACATATACCTTGGTGTCTCCAGAAATAGGTTTTCCGCACATCCTATGAAACTTTGTGTGATGACCAGCTCCCACACAGTATCTTTCTCCACATGATAGTGGTCCACTATTTCAGTGTCATGGAAGTGATGAAATTTTAGGCTCAAGTGGCTTTTTTTGTGACACATCAGACAACAAAATGCTCCGTCATGGCTACTGGTTGTCAGAGTGGCCTCATTCATGTACTTTTGTGCACTAATATCTTTACTATGAGGTCTCTGATGCCATTCATCTGGTATTGTGTAAAGCAACAATGGTGGCCATAACACATCACTAGGTGTTTATATTTCAAATTTCAAATTTTAATTTCTAATTTCAAAGACATGCATCTGGGCAGTTTCTCACCGGGCTTCCACTGAAAATTGGCTTCATTCCAAGTGGGACTTTCCTGGTAAACAAATGTTAAATAAATAAAAAAATAAATAAATATGTTTCTGAATCATGTTAAAATATTGTTTACCCTCATTTACATTAGCAGTCACCCTCATTATAATAGTGTTACTCATTTCTATCTTTTTATATGCTTATTTATAAGTCATATTGCTGTGATATTTGTGGCCTTGAATGACAGTGTTATGGGCCTCTGACTTGTCCTTCCCTGCATTCAACTATTTGTTGTACAGTTTTGCCTTTTGCTTTACCATATATGTTTCTGAATATTATAGAAAATGTCAGTCAGTGATATTGGTTTAATCTTAAACACATGTAGATATATTCCTCAATGTATATAGCTGCAGTCAGATAGAATAACTTGCAGGAAACCAGTCAGATTAGTACTTCACTTATGGAGGAATATATACATTAAGATACATTTATTAATTATTGTAAAAATTAAACCAATGCAGGTTCATTTCCTTAGGAAACTTAATTAAACACTGACAGGTTTTTATCATATGCATTCACTTTTGGATATGATTATAACTGCTAGTGTTTACTGACATTCTCTACTAAATCTGCTTTTTTTTTCATTTTAAAAGATAATTCAAGCATGTAGTGTGGTTTTGCTAAGTGGTTTTTATTATTTCAGGGTCTTGCAGTATTGTTGCTTTGCAGTTCTAGAATAATGTGAATTGTTTTCTGGTTGCACTTTCTATGCAGTGTGTATCCCTAGTGCTTTCATTGCAGCTTGAATCCTAGTGCTTTCATTGCAGCTTGAATCCTAGTGCTTTCATTGCAGCTTGAATCCTAGTGCTTTCATTGCAGCTTGAATCCTAGTGCTTTCATTGCAGCATGAATCCTAGTGCTTTCATTGCAGCTTGAATCCTAGTGCTTTCATTGCAGCTTGAATTTTATAGAATTTACTGTATAGTTAAATATCTAAAGGATACAATGCATTTATGTTTTTAAAGAAACATTTTTGAAGGTATGCATTGTACTTGGTAGCATGCTTTTGGCTACTTACAATAAAATATTAGTAAGTCTGTATGTGTCTCTTAACCTCCAAGCATTGAAAAATCATAGTTCTGTCATTTAAAAATCAAGGCAGATAGTCAGAAAGAGGGAGACATTTTTATTTTTCATGGAAGAAGCTCTCTATACTAGAGCCAATATAGTCAGTGGTAGTGAACATTTATTTATGGTTAGTTTGCGTATTTAGTAAGTATGTACCCATAAACAAGTCTGACTCGATGAGGTATATCATACAGCTGGGAAGAGCAAGGCTAATGGTATGGTATTCTTATCATTAGTCTTAGTTTTTATTTATTTATTTTACATTTGTTTACTGGGTGGCCGTGGTGGTGCAGTGGTTAGCATTGCCACCTCAAAGCAAGAGGTTCTCCGGTTCAATCCTTGGCTGGGGTGCCTTCTGTGCGGAGTCTGCATGTCCTCCCTGTGGTCGCGTGGGTTTCCTCCTGGTGCTCCGGTTTCCTCCCACATCCCAAAGACATGCTATAGGTGGATTGAACACTCTAAATTGGCCTTAGGTGTGAGTGCGTGTGTGTGTGTGCCTTCTGTGGAAGGTTGGGCGCTGGGCTGGAAACTTGACACCGTAAAACTCCACTGCCAATCATGAGCGGACAGTGATCTACTGTGGTAACCCCTAATTGGGAAAAAGCCGAAAGAAGAAGAAGATTTTTACATTTGTTTACTGGAAGAGTTTGACTGGGCATAAAACCCTTTTTCAGCGGAGGCCCTTGGAGAAAAGCTCCATATTTAGGAAACTATTTTGTTAGTACAAAGAAAATTGTATAATACAATAAAGAAAAAAAAATAGTAACAGACATTCATAATGGTAAAAAGACTAGAACAGAATAAATTGGTCAAGTGGGAGACAAGACCAATAATCTTGTCTGCAGCATACCAGCTAAGCACTTCCCAGGTGCAGTTCATAGAGGCCATTGCATTCACACATGGAAGGCTGGGATATAGATGGTAGTGGGGAGTCATATAGCACTATGTATCCTAATAAACTCCCCTACCCTATCCTTTTTTGACACATTCCCTTGCCGCCCACAGATGTATTATAAAAGGCAAAATCGCACCTTTTCTATCTCAGTTAGTGAAGATGCTTGCTGCTGCTGCCAGCCTTGTTATTTCTCAGTGTGAGCAGCTTGTATTGGCTGAACCTAAACTGCTTGTGTCCAGCTGCGTTCACCAGCCAAGAATGCAAAGATGGAGACAAAGAAAAACACATTATAATAGTGATAATCAGGACATTTCTGATAGGTTTAGATTGGACAGAGACATTTTTACAACTTTATTAAATATGTACAACTGACAGATGGGACGTTGGAAGGCCAATTATCCCCCAACATCCCATCTGTCAGTCGTACACATTTTTGATAGGTTTAGATTGGACAGAGACATTTTTGCAACTTTATTAAATATGTACGACTGACAGATGGGACATTGGGGGATAATTGGCCTTCCTATCCCTGTGGATACTAAGTCATATATAGCCCTCACTATACTTGCCCAGGGACCATCCAGAGACAGACTGGGGAAAGGATGGGTTATTCTCAGGCTTCTGCCTCAAGGATGTTTCAGCAGTTTCTCAAGATACTCTTGGCATGTGTGGATCGGTACATCTGTTTCCTAGTGTCACACCAGAACCAATTACACAATGAAGCAGACTAACAAATTCTGTGTAATGAGGAGTGGAGGACACTTACCATGCATGCTTAGTTTAGTTTCATAATTGGTAGAAATGGAGGGGTCACCGATTGATAGTAAATGCAATGTGCTACATGTACTCAGTTAAAGTCTGCAGTCATAATTGTGATGTGAATATGTCATGGTGGACAAACTAACCTTCATGAATACGTGTCTGTGGATGCTGCTGTGGTCAGTAGTTGCCAGTGTCCACATCACCTCTGATTATGCCTGTGCCATACTCACCACTGTCATGGTCATCTCCCCATATGAAGAAAAGGTATTCCTCATTGGATGTTAAAGGTGTAACTGTAGGAGGCCCCCACAGGTACTGTGTTGGGAAATTGCATTCTATCTTAACTTTGCTCTGGCATGTCCTACTCTGTTATTGGCCTTTTTCAAGTACTGTGTCAGTGTGTGGTTCCTACCCCAACAGTATTTATATTCATAACCAGTTAGTTCTAAAAATGTGGATACCATATTCCCTGAGGGTCAACTCAAGGACTCAGTTCTCCTCTGCGATGAATTTTTTCTCTGTCCTCATCTTCACAGGCTTATGATGCATAAGAAAGCTAGAATTAACTAAATTGAACACATTCATCACCCCTACAGCGAAGACATGGAACTGTGTCTGAATTCCTAAAATCTAAATCCCTTTTTAAAGCAGGCCTGCAGCACTATAGCAAAAGAAACCTTAATATCAATGATCCAAGCAAAATCATAACATCATTATGATGTGATCTGAGTACAGCATAACTAATAGTTTCATCATGTCGGTAAAGTGAAGCACAATTTAAAACCTGAAAAATGTCCTCTTCACCTTTAGTTCTGCTAACCTCTACACCATCATCCACAAATTAAAAAAATATTAAAATATTTTATTTTTTCCAGTATCATCATATGTTATGCTATTAGATTGCAACAATGAAATGCTCAGTGACCTCTCACTACACATTTCCTGCCATGGATGATTAACTTCTATAAATGACATTTCAAATTCACAACACCTGCCACTATCACACCTGCCACTATCATACCTGCCATTACCACTCTTGCCACTATCACACCTGCCACTACCACACCTGCCACTACCACACCTGCCACTATCACACCTGACTGTACCACTCCTGCCACTATCACACCTGCCACTACCACTCCTGTCACAGGTATCAACATACAACAATTAAAATAGACTTTAACAAAAAAAAATCATGGAAATAATTATCCATTAAGTTGAATTTTCACAGCTTGCTAATAATTTATAAGTATGAAATAGTTAGGAGCTTACTTTAAAAAGTTTGATCTTTCCCATGTTGCCAGAAAACTCGACTGGTTTCAGATAAATACAGTGACTTTAAAGTTGCTGGCAGAAATTCAGACTGAGTTGCACATTTTGTATGCAAAGTAAGATCAGTTGTGGTGATCTCTATGAATCACAGTAATATGCATCTGTATATTTGGTCAGATAGATGCAGATAGCCTTTGAGTGGTGTACGAGCTGTGGTGAGCCACATAGCATGTACAGATACAACTTAACTATCCCACAGTATGTATAAAGAGAAATGGACTAAATCTTGTGTTGGGAGTATAATAAAGCCTAATCCATAGTCATCCTGTAGATTATGATGCACCTTAGCATAAACAGTCAATTTATTTGATTAAAGCAATGAAACACAAAATGGTCACATTGTTAATAGTTTTTATTTCAATTTCACAATAAGTATAAAAGGGTTAGATCAATTACATCTTCAAAACCCATGTTTCAAAAACTTTAGAAAGCATGATATTAATGACGAATGTGAACTACAGGTGAAAACATTATTCTGCTTAATCAAATGCACACATTTCATTTCAAGTAATGCAGTAATGATTGCTTTATCTTAGACTCACCAACATTGGCTGTACATATTCAATACAATTCATAGGTTCATAGCTTTATAGGTGTGTACTAGGCTAATGGCCCTGGGGACTTTACAAGCCTAGCCCATAGGTTCATAGGTTGGTACTAGGCTATCGGCCCTAGGGCCTATACAAGCCTAGCCATAACAATTCCCTGGCTATTTCTTCCCACACTATTTACTTCCCTGGACCCCTGTCTAGCAGGGTGACTGACGTGATCCCTGGGGTGAATTTCCTTTCTCCCATCCAATCATCAAGGTTCCTTTTGAAGAGGGCCAAAGAAGCACTCTGCTTGACATGTATGGGCAGTCTATTCCAGAGTCTGGGAAGTCTCTGGGTCAGGAACCTATCCCTCCAGCATGTTTTGTTTATTGTGATGACAAGGTTTAGATCCCTGGAACGTGTGTCACATGTTTAGATAATGCATTAGTGGGTGACTTAATTCTAATTGCATATCGATGTTCCCTAATTCTGTTTTTCAAAAATCTTTTAGTCTTTCCCACATAAAATGACTTACATGTCTTACATACTGCTAAATATATCACACGAGATGTATTACAGTCAGCATGTAATAAAAACTCAAAGTGTCTCCCTGTGTCTGGATGAACAAAACTACTATTACAGTTAATATATGTACAAAAATGACATGTCCCACAAGGAAAAGTTCCCTTCATCCTTTCTTCTATGTGTATATTAGTAGTTTTAGGATGACATAATAACGTTTTAAGGTTTGGTTTATTCTCATATCTGAATTTCGGTCTATCTCCTACTATTCCATGTATTTCTGGATCAGTCATCAGAATTTGCCAATGCTTATTAATAACTTCAGATACTATTCTATTATCTGTAGTAAAATACATAGGAATCTGAATCTCTGATTGCATACCAAACCTAGATTTTATATTCATATTCATTTCATTATTTGAAAAATACGGACTAGCTCTATTTGTTCTTAACTCATATACCTCACTAAGATTTTGCTGTACTTCATTTTCCTTATATCCTCTATCAACAAACCTTTTCCCTAACATATTTAACTCTTTCTGAAAACCTTCTTCTGAAGCATTTAACCATGATACCCGCATACCTTGTCATATAAGATAGGTTAGTATGTTTTTAAGAATTAATTGAAGGTATTTAATTGAATGTTTTTTATGATTGGATGAATTGGCTTATTTAAACACTGATTTGTCATTGCACTTTTTTGGTCTGAAGAAGTGGAATGTGAAAGAGCTAACCTATATGTGCACGAATAAAGACGTACTGTTACTGTGAAAGCTGGAATCCTATTTTCTTTGCTAATGTGAATGCTGGAAGTTTGTCCTTATGGTGGTTGTTCCGACTACCTTATACTATCGTATTGCTTCATTAAATAAAAAATATAATGAAATTCTAACCCACAAGACTAATTTGGCTTTAGAAAAATTAAAATTAAATGCATATTCCACATCTCCTAGACATCTTCATAACTTAGCTTTACGAGCTAAAAAACAATCTAAAGTAAATAACATAATCAACATTTTTCATGAGGGAAAAAATAATAGAAAAGTTTCAGATATAAGTGATATACTTGAAACCTTCAAGTATCATTATACAAAATACTTTGGAATTATAAATTCTCACAGTAATATTTCAAATTTAGATCCAAATTCTTCAAATATTAAGAAAATCCCAGAAACATTAAAACTAGAATTATAGAAACAAATATCACATAAAGAAATTACAGAAAGCATTAAGAAAAGCAAAAGTAATAAAACTCCAGGAACCAATGGTATTATAATTGAACTTTATAACATTTTTCCAACTTTCATAATCTCACTATTTCATGAAACTTTACTCAAAATCCAAACTCATAATTCAACTCCACCTTCATGGTGTTACTCCTTAATCACACCCATCATAAAAGAGAATAAAGACTGTACATTATGTAGCTCCTATAGACCTATTTCTCTTCTCAATAATGATTATAAAATATTTATGTCAATCCTTGTCAACAGAATCAAAAAAATCATGCCCCATATTATAAATGAAGATCAGACTGGTTTTATCCATAACAGGCGAGCTAATGATAATATTCAGATAATTCTAACTATAATTGACATCTTAAATAGAAATAATCAGGAAGAATTATTAATTGCCCTAGATATAGAAAAAGCTTTTGACTCATTAAAATGGGACTACTTATTTAAAATATTAGAACTCTATGAATTTCCTCACACATTCATTTCACTGATAAAAAATATCTATAAAAATAACCTAGGTTCATAGGTTCATATGTTCATACTAGGCTATCTGCCCTAGGGCATTTATAAGCCTAGCCAGAGTGTGTTTGGCTTTCGCCACCCATTTTAAATTAATTTTGCTATGCCTTTTTTTGAGGTTAGTATACTGTGCCTCTGTCTAACAGTGACACAGAAGTGATAGCCGGGGTAAACCTACGATCTCCCATCCACTCATCAAGATTCCTCTTGAAGAGAGTCAATGTGGGACTCTGCCTAACCTGGACTGGGATTTTATTCCAGAGTGAAGGGAGCCTCTGGGTTATGAATCTGTCCCTCCAGCATGTCCTATTTATTTCAGTGCTGAGGTTCAAGTCTCTCGATTGCGTAGCTCGATGGGATTTGGATTTTCTGAGGTGCAGCATGTCCATTAATTCCGGGTTGGACATGGCTTTATCGTCAGGCACAGATCGCCTCTGAGCAGGCGGTATGCCACTGAGTAGAGCTGGAGTTTCTTTAACCGGGCAGCATATGGCATCTGTTTGAGCCCTTTGATCCTCTTGGTGAGGTACTTTTGGGGTCTTTCCAGTTGCTGCAGGTGTCTGGTAAGGTACATCCCAAAAGGGCATTGTACTCAATTATGGGCCTGATGAGGGATGAGTAAAGAGGTACGATGACCTCCCCTGATCTAGATGTGAATCCCTTCATGATTAGGTGGGCTATATAAAATGTTTTTCTAACCACTTTGGCCACGTGGTTGTCAAATGAGAGATTGCTATCAACTTGGGTCCCCAGGTCCCTAATTACTTCTTCTGTACTTAATGGATTACCACCTATGTGGTAATTTGTGGGCACTTTGTTTTTGCCAAAGGGGATGACTATACACTTTTTGGCGTTTAGCTTGAGGCCATGGCTCTGTCACCAGTTGTCTGTTTCTATGAGGCCCTTTTGGAGGATGCTTGTGTCGGCTGGAGAGTTGATTATGGCGCCCAGTTTGCAGTCATCTGCGAACTTGGTCAGCCACAGTCCTTCTGTATTGGCCTGTACCGCCGAGAAATATATACCGAACAAGAGAGGTCCCAGGACTGAGCCTTGTGGGACGCCACTTGTAACTGGTTTGGAGTCTGACATGGCTCCAGCAATTCTAACCATGAGGGTTCTGTCCTTGAGCCAGTTTGCAACCCATTTAGTGACATAGGGGTTTATATTTAAGCTGGTGAGCTTATCTATAATGCCCGAGTGGGGTATTGTATCGAAGGCTTTTGCAAGGTCCAGGTAGGCTGTGTGGACCACCTTCCCCTCGTCATTGGCCTTGGTGACTGTTTCAAAGAAATCGACCAGGTTTAAGAGGCAGGATCTGCCCTTAACAAAGCCAAACTGGGTAGGATCCAGTGTCTGTAGGTCCCCAATATCTTTATTTATGAGGTCCATGATGATCCTTTCCATAGCTTTGCAGACCAAGCTAGTCAGGCTTATGGGGCGATAGTTTCCAGGATCCATTGAGGCACCACCTTTGTGGAGAGGGACCACTGTTGCTGTACGCCACTCTTTGGGTACATATCCGGTAGTAAGGCTAAGATTGAACAGTAGTTTTATGTTTGGGTTTAGCTCTTCTTGGAGTTCATGTAGGACGCAGCCCGGGACACCATCTGGTCCCATTGATGCTGTGTTTTTTGCTTTGGAGAGGGCGGCTCTTACCTGAGTATCTGAGATGTCAGGGGGGCAACACTCTGTTGGGATAGATATTTGCCCTTTTGGTGGGGAGAGGGGGGAGAAGTTTGCACTGAACCTGTCAGCTAGGATGTTGGCAATGTCTGTGGGCTCGGTGTATTTTTTGTCATTTTGGACTAATTCTGAGCATATCTAGGAATTCCCACCCAGGTTCCTAACATAACTAAAGAAAACCTTGTGATTATCCTTAGTGTCCTGTGCAATTTTTCTCTCGAAGCTGGCCTTAGACGATTTTATGAGTGCCCATAGTTTTTTGCTAATACTGATCAGAGATGCCTTCCCTTTTTGAGATTTTGCTCTATCATGTAGTAGCTTCCTCCTTCTATTGTATAGTTTGTTTATGGCTGGGGTCCACCAGACAGGACGTCTGCCTTTGGAGGATTGGGTCTTGGTTTTATTTGGGATTGCATGATCCATGCATTCCTGAAGGTGTTCATAGAATGCGTTTATAAAGGATTCTGCGGTCTGGGCCGTATTTTCCACAGGCCCGGGGGCTTTGAAGGATTTCGCCTCGGTTTTGAGGCGTGTGAATTATAGCATATGTAAAACTTGGTCCTTTCACCTCTGAGTCAATTGCTTTTACAAAAGGTACAAAACAAGGATGTCCCCTTTCCCCAGTTTTATTTGCTCTAGCTATTGAACCTTTTACTTCTTCAATCCGCTTAAATCCTATAATAAAAGGTATTGATATACATGGACAATATAATTCCAAAATTATGCTTTTCACAGATGATGTACTTCTCACATTGACCTATTCAAAGGAATCTTTAGAGGAATTGGAGGTTCAGGTAGAAAAATGTTACTTAGTCTCAGGTCTATATTTTAATAAAGCTAAATCTAATTACTTAGTGTTGAACAAAAAGAATAAAATCTTAATGGATGTAAATCACATAATTGGTAAACAAGTACTTTCTCTAAATTACTTAGGTATTACTTTAAGTAATAACCTAGAAGAAATACTAAATATTAACAATAACAATATCATAAACTTCTCAAATACTTATATCATAAAATGGTACAAAATCAATCTGTACTTTGAAGACAGACTACAATTAATAAAAAGGATATTATTACCGAAAATTCTTTACATAGAGCAAACTATTCCCAGGATTCCAGACAAACTTATACTAAAAAAATAAACTCATGTTTATTAAAATTCCTTTGGTATCCTAATAGAAACAGAATAGCTATCATGCATCATATCAGACCCTGGGACCAAGGAGGAATTAACTTTCCAGATATAGAAACATACATTAGAGCTTCCATTTTTAGAATTGTTATCAATTGGATAGACCCTAGCTACTCCTCCAATTGGAAAAAAGTACTTACTATTATTCTTTTGAATCAAAATTCTTTGATAAAAAATGATATGTTAGACAGATATTATAATACACTATGGCATATTGTATGTTTATGTATCCAATATAACAGCACAAAACCTACTAACCTGACTTTTATAAACTTTATGTTTAACATATTTAAAAAAATTATTATGTCCAATCCAGACATAAAGATTAGGATGAATATTCTAACTCCTTTTGGCTCTACAAAGAGTTTTCTCAACAAGATACATAGAAATGTTTTCATTTTATGGGAAAAAAATGTTATTTGTTGGCAACACTGTATTAAAGATTTAAAACCAATTGATAGTCAACAAATAGCCAATACTTATAATTTATCCTCATCTGACTGGTTATTATTTCAAAATATAACTCTATACACGTCTGATTTGTGCAGAACAATTAGTAGTTCTCCTTTTAAAGATATGCCAAACTTCATAAATTTTATATACGAAATCATATACGATAACTTTAATTGGAAAAACACAATTTCAAATCTATATAAATTATTAATAAATTATAAAGTTAAGCCTAAGCAAAATTATTGGAATTTCATTACTAAAGCGTACTCAATTAATCTAACTCCAGAAAACAAAACTAATCTATTGTACTCTGTTAAATTAACATCTAACACTCAATTCTAGAGAATATATACTTGGAAATTTCTGCACAGATCATTCTATACACATAATAGACTCGGCAAATGTGTTTCTTCTAATAGTGTAATTTGTTGGAGATGTCTGTAAACATGTAAAGAAGACTGGATATACATTTTCCATGATTGCATTAAACTTAAAAAATATTGGGAAGACATTAGAAATTTTTTGCAAGCTTTATTTTCAGACACTTTCGTATTAACAAAATCTTTAATCTTCCTGAATGTTATTGAAAATCTATGAAGTAATAGGAAAGATTTATATTTGCTATGGACTATTCTAGCAGTGGCTAGAAAATGTATTTCTAGGAAATGGCTTTTCAAATCTGAACCTACGTTTGAAGAATTTTTGAACCATCTAAACGAAACAGCGTTGATGGAAGTAAAAGTAAAATAGTCAAGGATTATTCCTAAGAAATAGAGCAACAATCCATGGAAGAAGGTAACTCATCTTATCGAAACATTGAGAATGGATTCAGTCTCTTCTTGAAAGCTCAGCATCAAGAAGATGAAAGATAAACTTATATCTAAAATATCTGCATATTTGACTTAGATTGGTTTATTTTATAATTTTTACTCAGACCAATGTATATAATGTAAATATTCTGTTACTCTTGTTATTATTTACATATTGATATTTCTTTTGGATAATCTACAAGTAGTCTTTGTTAAAATTTCAAGAAAATTAATAAAAACTTATGAGTAAAAAAAGATTTCTCTTGAAGAGAGCCAGTGAGGTGCTCTGCTTGACATGTATGGGATGTCTATTCCATGGCATGGGCAGTCTCTGGGTTATGAACTTGTCCCTCCAGCATGTTCTGTTAATTGTGGTAATGAGGTTGAGGTCTCTGGAGCATGTGGTGCAGAGGGATTGGGATTTCTTTAGATGTAGCATTTCTAACAGAGCTGGGCCAGACATGGCTTTGTAAATCAAGCAATGATCGCCTCTAAGTAGGCGATATGAGACAGAGAATAGTTGGAGTTTTTTGAGTCTGTCTATATAGGACAAATGTTTACGGCCTAGGATCCTCTTTGTGAGGTACTGTTGTGGCCTCTCCAGTTGTTGCAGGTGTTTAGTGAGGTACATGCCAATTGGGGGATTGTACTCATGAGGGAAGAGTAGATGGAGACAACCTTAGTAATCAGATGTGCTACATAGAAGGACTTTCTGACCACAGTGGCAATGTGGTGGTCAAATGAGATGTTGCTGTCAACCTGTGTTCCCAGATCTCTTATAACACCTTCTGTGTTCAGTGGACTACCATCGATGTGGTAATTCATGGGAACCGTGTTTTTCCCAAAGGGGATGACGACACATTTTTTGGCATTGAGCTTAAGCCCATGGTTCTGACACCAGTTGTTGGTCTCAGTGAGGCCTTCTGTAGGAATGAAAAAACTTTATATATATATATATATATATATATATATATATATATATATATATATATATATATATATATCATATTTAAGTCTCATATGTATATGTGTGTGTCTGTTGTCACTTTAAAAAACAGTTGGTAAAATTAAATTGACAAAAATGTAACTTCCATGGGTAAATGCCTGTATAGCCATATGGGCTGGCTATGGTGATGTCACACCTCAGGGGGTGTGGTTCCCTACCCTCTAAATCTCAGCCCCACTACAGTCTTCATTTCTGTTGTGATACTTATAATGATGGCAGCACCTGAGAAAGCAGAAGGTTGAGTTCCAAGATGGTCTGATAAAAAGTCTAAGATTATGGTCTATTTCTTGCAGGGTTCATACCTGACAAAAATTGAAAATGCTGTGGCCAGCTCTGAGTGGATGAAAGTTGACAACTGACAGGAACTGAGTAATCACATGTTATCCCTGACTGGGATTACACACTCAGGGCCATGTGTTAGCATAGCTCTGATGACCTGCAGAGGTGCAGACCTGACCAGCTGATGATCACCCAGACCCCACGTGCAAAAATGGGAAAAGGGGTTGAGGATGGATGAATGGATGTAGGACTGGGACCACAATGAGATTAGCTTTCATCTTGTTTGTGAAGCATTTTGGGACATGGAAGGAGTTTGCTCCAGAAACTCCCTCAGGAGTTTGATACACAGTTTCCTAGTAAGATTTATACTTCTCCCCCTCCCTTCTCTTACCTGTCCTGTTCAGCAGTTGACCTAGCCTCTGTCATGTTATAATGCTATGCTGACATGTCCATAGTCCTTTACCTCATTAGGAAATAGCAAAGAGAAATTAGAAATAGGAACTCTCTGCTGCACATTGGCTGACATATGCATGTGAAACTTGACAATATGTGCTGCCTTTATCAGGAAGCGTTTAAAGAGCTCCTTAGTTTTTCATTGAACCAAAAGTACCTAAATGGCTTTAAGAAGTAGTGTTATTCTAAAACAAGTTTTCTGTACTCAGTGGTCTCTTAATGCTGAATTAGACCCACTCTGATAATTTGTAAGAAACAGTGTACTGTTGTCTCATTTTTTCCCAGCTAAAGTTGAGAATGTAAATGCTGAAATGCACCACTTATAAAGCTCAGTGTGCTCAGCATTTTTAAATCAGATTGTTTTAGGATAATTTAATTAACAAGCCATTCCATTTTCATTATGATTGACAGAATAAATGCAGCACACAAAGACTGTATGATTTTAGTCATAATTCAGGGGATTTTCATTTGTATTTCTCCATAGTTATAAACAAGCATGTGGCTATACTTTGGATTGCACATAATTCAAAAGTCATGATTTTCAACTCTTTTTCATACATTAAAGTATGATCATTATAAATGCATTAATTTATTTCTTAACCTTTTGATTTAACCAGTCTTTCTGAAACCATTTGTAGCTCATAATATTGTTCAGCCATTTTGTTTTTGAAAGGTGTGAATGGAGTAACCAATAAAAATATAAACAATGAGTGATAACTCAAATGACTCTTCCATGTTATAAGCTAAATCCATTTTTCAAATACATTGTTCAAGTATATATATATATATATATATATATATATATATATATATATATGCGTGAGTGTGTTTAGCATAAATGCACCTGTGCATATAGTAGGTAAATGCCTTATACCAACATAACTTAGGATTGCTTATATGTGCGTATTTCATCTGAGCCCACACTATAATATGCAGTATAATGAACTGTTACTACTATAATACCCAGTCTAGTTAATTCTGATACTACCTATATCTACTGCCTGCTGTGTTTCACACTGAATAGCTGCCACACTACTGGACTGGTATAACACTTGGTTTCATATTTATAATGCCTGAACATATTGCTGAATATTTGCTCTGTTGACCTTAAGTTGCAACCAGTTGAGCAGTCTAGCGTAAGCCTTGTTGAATGTTTAAATACTGACCCTTTAAAGCTTTTTTATATCCTGCTATGTGCTTTGTACAGCAGTCATTGGGCTTTACAGAAACCTCTGTAATGATGATAGTGATGCATCTAATGTCCTTGTTGAAATGATAACATGGCCTGGGTCATGGCTGACTAGCCCACACACCCATCTAACAATCAGAAAATAGATACTACATCAACAAACTAACAAACAAACAAACAAACAAATAAATAAATAAATAAATAAAGTACATATGGGCAATGGAAAACCATACCTCTCAACTGTACAGGTTTTCGCAGAATGTCCAGAGTTCTGTCTCATATTTTTGGTGTATTCTCCCCAATATCTGTCACTTTCTGGCAAATAGCTGAGGATTAGAGTCATGAAATAATGAAAAACATTTGAGTTTAAGACTCTACATCCGTTGGAAAATTCATGCTAGTGCAAAACCTATTATTCTATCAACTTTCTAAGTTTGTAAGAGCAATATTTAAAATCTGTCCCTATTTGCCCTTCCCCCCATCATTTTAGGCTTTGCCCAGATTTTTTGCTCTAAGATGTTGAGAGGTATGCATGAAACGAACACATGGACAGTAACTGGAGGTTAGGATTTCTATGGAAAAGTATTACTGTTGCTATTATTATGGTCATTAGGTAGTAATGTGGTCTAATGTCTAAACATTATTTGTATCATCAAGGAAGTAAAATCTGAAGCAAGATTCACAAAAAAGTCTATCTGACTTACCAAAGAGAGTAACAAAACAGCTCTCTTGTTTGTTTTGGTTTAATTTTCATTAATGCTGCATTATTAATCTTACTTGACTATAAATATTTTCAGATCTATAATTAAGATCTTCAGAACAAAATAATTAGTGTAAACGTTAGGGGTATATTATACAAGGTCTGTGACTGCAGTATTCTCAGAGAATGTTCCCTACTGTGAAATACAGTGGTCTTGGCAATAGTATTTCCTGACATTACAATATGTATATTGTGGAGTGAATCCCGCTCCAAAAATATTTTAAAATCTTAACAGTGAATTTTGACATTTGGTGTTATTTGTTTGAATCACAGTTTATTTTTCTGAATTGGCACTGCCCTTCCTATAGGACACTTTAGTACTTATTGTGATCCAGTATCATTATTTACTTCACATACTGCACTTTTGAATTGCCACTTATGATGGCTAGAAGGCATTTTGGATACACGGTTACCATCATTAATGCTATGCGAAGTTAGGAAATGGGCCATTCCTTATTTATTGTATTGGTGTAACCTAGTATAAGCCTTGTAAGTCATTGTGTAACATATAATCTTGCGAATGCCATTTTGCACAGTTGAGAGTGACTGTATGTTTTCAACATCACAATTGTTTTCACAAATTAGTTAAAGAAGTGTTAAATTGTTAGGAAGAACACAGACTCATTTATCTCCAAGCCTAACACTACAGTGCTGTACACATCTTACAATATCAAACTGGATGAATGTGGGAAAGGAATAAGCATGAATGAAGCAAAGTGAATCAGTGGAGTAAAGAAGCAGTTAACTCTACACAAATATATCCAACTAACTATTCAGCTAGTACCGATTTATATGACGACTAGGATGGGTGTAACCTCTTAAGGATATGTACGAAGGATTTCTGTGTGTGTGTGTATGTGTGTGTGTGTGTGTGTGTGTGTGTGTGTGTGTGTGTGTTTGTTTGGGTACAGATATGAATGTTTGTGTGTTTAAGTGTGTGTCTGTGTGTGTGCGGACAGATATGAATGTGTGTGTGTGTGTGTGTGTGTGTGTGTGTGTGTGTGTGTGTGTGTGTGTGTGTGTGTGTGTGTGTTTGGGTACAGATATGAATGTTTGTGTGTTTATGTGTGTGTCTGTGCGTGTGCGGACAGATATGAATGTGTGTGTGTGTGTGTGTGTGTGTGTGTGTGTGTGTGTGTGTGTGTGTGTATGTGTGTGTGTGTGTGTGTGTGTGTGTGTGTGTGTGTGTGTGTGTGTGTGTGTGTTTGGGGACAGATATGAATGTGTGTGTGTGTGTGTGTGTGTGTGTGTGTGTGTGTGTGTGTGCGCGCGTGTGTGTGCATGTGTGTGTGTGTGCGTGTGTGTGTTTGGGGACAGATATGAATATTTGTTTGTGTGTGTGTGTGTGTGTGTGTGTGTGTGTGTGTGTGTGTGTGTGTGTGTGTGTGTGTGAACAGATACAGCATAAACACCAGGATCACCAATGTTACAAGGGCCCTAAGAACACTAACTACTGACAAATACCACTACAACGTGGTATTGATACATGTGGGAGTAAACGACATGAGATGTAAAATAAAATCCTGAGAGATAAGCAGAGAGACATGTCATAATGTTCCATGCATCTCACAAATACACATAAAACACTAGTCCTGAGTGGAATTCTAGCTAAACCCCAAATGATGGCTAGATGCAAAGAACAGATAATTGGCATCAATATTTGTTTAAATAGATGGTGTCATTCCAGTGGGATCCAGTATATGTCAGAGTGGGGTGAGAGACTCGACAGTCTAGCTTGCTTTGCTATGGATTGCCAGCACCTCTCTTTCAAGGCCGCAGCTTTGTGGTTTAAGCTTTTGCTGCCCATATAGTACTTTTAGGCAGAGTCCAGTTGACATTCCAGTGTAAGTAAAGTATCAGTCCTGAAATTGGGCCACATTAAGAAAAATACATACAGCTATCAGTCCCTGCCAAAATCAAGTATAATGTGAAATTCAGAAACAAGCCACCCTAGTGGTCCACATGCAAAAATAAACTATACATCAAACGAAACTCCTTAAATTATTTATGAAAGGTATAACACCTCTTCTCACTGATTATATCAAAAGCATTACAAAAATGAAGAAGACTGTAAGTCTACTAAAGGAGTCCATGAACTTAGGATGGCCTCAAAAGCCAAAGATAAGAATAAATCCTTCATTAGCTATGTGAGAAAAAAAAAACAATATTCTGAATGTATTCATAATGGTGCCTTCTGTTCTCATCCAATACACATTACCAGTATCATTGACAACAAATTTAGTGCCAGCTTCACTCTAGAGACTTTAATTGAAAGCCCCAAAAATATCTGAATCCTTTACTTCTCCAATTATCAGTGCTAACCAAGATCGACAATACTTCTTCTGTGAGACCTGACAATATACCTGACTATTGAGATCTGACAATATACCTGGCTGTTGAGACCCGACAATATACCTGGTTGCTTAACTAATAGTGTTAAGCATGGCTTTGCAGACACACTCCTTAAACTGGTTAACATGGTTAGCTATTAGTTTCATGTTGACTGTATATTGCAGTAATGATGCCTTTCCATAAGGGTGGCCTTACAGCTGTCCCAGGTAATTATGGACCTATCAGCCTTACAGTCCTCATCTGCACAGCCATGGAGTGTATTATAATTGACTTCATAAACTGTGATATCAAGAATCGTATTAGATTTCTTCCCCAACAGTTGGGCTTTCTGTAGCTCCTGTAGAGTTAATCTGGAAAATGTCTTTGAAAGGTTTACAGAGGTTGCTGATGGTATAACCGCGGTGGTGGTGGTGGTGCTACGGTAGCGTTGTTGCCTCACAGTAAAGACATTGTCCGGTTCGATTCTCAGCTAGAGCATCTTCTGCATGGAGACATGCGTGAATGGGCATATCTTCATTGAAGGTTGTGCATCAGGGCTGGTAACTCGGCACGTAAAAATCAACTACCAATCATTAGCGGACCGGAGTTCTGCTGTGGCGACCCCTAACCGGGAAAAGCCGAAAGACACAAAACAGAGGTTGCTGATGGTAACCATTTAATGAATGTGGTGCATCTTGAAGACTTTTGACACTATTGCTCATTCTGGCATCATACAAAATCCAAATGCTTTAAAAATCATCCTTTGTATGGTAAGATGGATAACAAACCGAATAAAAGACAGAACCTACATAGTGTGAGTTGAAGTTGCCTCTTCAGAAACTGTGAAAGAGACCAGTGGTGTCTCTCAGAGTTGAGTGATGGGACCTCGCTGTTTTGGGTTTTATTTTTCAGATCTTCAGAGGTTGGATAAAACTGCAAATCGCGGTTGTTGTTAAGTTGACTTATGATGCCCTTACTTTTGAGAATGAGCTTTCCCTAGTAAGGTCTTGGTTTACAAAAATGGTCTGAATCTAAATTTTAAAACATCTAGTATCATCACTTTTGATAGACATCCTCTCTCTTCATTATACTCTGTTAACAACATACCACAATGAAACAAAAATGGAGCCAGTGACCTAGGTACTTGGGTTGAGAGCTGTCTTTTGACAATCATATGCCAACAGTTATCATTAAATATTTTATTTAGTCAAGCTAATTTACAAAGGAATATGACATCTACTGTATATTCAGCACTTATCAGGCCAGTTCTTGAGTACAGTGTCCCCTTGGCATGTATCTGACTAAACATATCAAGCAATAAGAAAGAAGCCAAATAGGTTTATAACACAGCACCTCCCAAAATTCTGAAAGAAACTTCCCCTATATGTTAACCCTTGCAACTCGCTATCTTTTCTTTAGACATAAACCAGATGACTGGATGGGTATTGGCAGATTTACTCCTGGATTGACTGGTAGGACCCTCCTAGAAAAGTTCAGAGGAGGGTACTGGCAAGTGACAACTGGTATGAATTGTTATAAGATTCAGTGGCCTTCTGATATTTATAAATCAGGATGGCGCAGTGGTGCAGCTGTAGCATTGTCGCCTCACAGCAAGATTCTTTGGTTTGATTCTTGGCTGGGGTGCCTTCTGTGTGGAGTCTGCATATCCTTCTTGAGTTCATGTGGGTTTCCTCCCATGTTACAAAGACATGTGTCTGGAGCATTTCTTCCGGGCCTCTGCTGAAAATTGGCTTTGTTCCAAGTCAGACTTTCCAGGTAAACAAATGTTAAATAAGTCTTTAAATTCTAAATTAACTAATTTCAGAGGAAAATAGACCAGCTTTGCCTTTGTTTATATATTCAAATGAAATGAATAAATACAGCATTTATTTATTTATTTTATTTTATTTGCAGTTTGTTTGCCAGGATAGTCCAATTGTGTCACAAGGAGCCCGTTTTCAATGGAGTCCTGGGGAGAAAAGCTCCAGAAAAATAGAAATACATAGTACACATTGCACATTTACATTACAGATTCTCTTACAGGAATACAAAGTAAATATAATAAAAAAGGTTAACAATGATAGAGTACATCAGTTATAGTTTGTAAAACAGCAGTAAAAAACAATTTTTGTTTTAGATAAAAGTAGCAGCATAGGGTAACTGTTACGTAGTTGGTCAAATAGTTCAACAGAGACAGTGATGGTGCATTTAGTTCTTGGAGAGTAGGAACTGGTATTAGAAGGATTAGGTAGGATGGGAACAGGAGCACTTCCATTGTGAAGTTAGGTGTGAGTATAGCAAGGTTTTAAATGAGGAGAGACTGCTGGTGATGCGGATAGGAGATGATAGAGAATTTCAGAGGCATGCAAGAGAGAAGAACATTAGGTGATTCCCAGCTGGACGTGTGGGTTTGTGCAATTTAATTAGTTTTTGGAAATTCAATTTTAGAAGTCATTCTGGTTCATACATTTCAAAGGTAGTGGCTAGGGAGGGACAAAGAGAGGGGTTGTAAATGAGTTTGTGTGCTTGGATGAGTTGGGTATAAGTGAGGAGGTTAGGCAGCTCAAGCCAGTTTAGTTGGTGAAGAGAATTACAGTGGTGAGACATGGCTCTGTGATCTGCTGCAAATTTTGAAATCTTGTTATAGCAAGAGGAGAGTTTTGTTTTGAGAGAGGATTGCAGGTTTGTGAAGATAGATGCACCATGTAGGAGGAATGGGATGAGATAAGTATTGGCTTTTATGAGCCTAGTGGAAGGAATGATATCACAATTATGGCAGTATAGCATACCAAGTTTTTTGTGGGGTTTTTTTATATTTACTTGTAAATGTTTGTCGAATTTTAGTTGATCATCTATGAGTACTCCTAGTAGTTTAGTGTCAGAGACTATTTCTAGGGGAGTAATATTTTTGCTGGTGATTATAAATGATTGTTTATCTAGGGAGGAGGTTTTGGAGGCGGTGAATAACATTTTGGTTACATTAAGAGCCAGATGGTTGTCTAGCATCCACTGCTCAGTAGAGGAGAAGGCGCTTTGGGTAAGCTTATTTAGAGTGGGGATAGAAGGGGAGGAGCAGATGATGGTAGAATCATCAGCATATTGGATGAGGCTGGAGTTTTGCAATGGCTTGGTAGAAGTCGTTAAGAAATATGTTGAATAGTAGCGGGCCTAAAAAAACAATGTCCTCTTTTTTTCTTGATGAGAAACCTTTTGTGATGAGGTGTGCCATGTAGAAGGATTTCCTGACTAATGTAGTGATGTGATTATCAAAGGAGAGACTACTGTCCACCTGTGTCCCAAGGTCTTTTATCACACTTTCGGTGTTAAGTCGACTACTGCCTATGTAGTAGTTCATGATCCAGAGTTTTTACCAAAATGGATGACAATGCACATTTTGGCACTGAGCTTCAGGCCATGGCTTTGACACCAGGCATCTGTCTTAGTGAGGCCCTTTTGTAGGACGTCCACATCATTAGGAGTTTTGATTATGGCTCCTAGTTTGCAGTCATCTGTGAACTTCATTAGCCAAAGACTTTCTGTGTTAGCCTGTACTTCAGAGAAGTAGATACCAAACAGGAGAAGACCCAGGACTGAACCCTGTGGTACTCCACTTGTCACTGGTCTGGTCGGATTTGGAGTCTGCTACTTTCACAGTGTGGGTTCTGTCAGTGAGCCAGTTGGCAATCCATTTTGTGGCATAGGGATTTATACCTAGTTTAGTGAGTTTATCTATAATTTCAGAGTGGGGGATGGTGTCAAAAGCCTTTGCGAGATCTAGATAGGCTGTGCGAACCACCTTACCCTTATCTATGGCTTTGGTGACCACTTCAAAGAAGTTTATTAGGTTTAGGAGACATGATCTGCCTTTTACAAACCCGAACTGGGTAGGGTCCAGAGTTTGGAGATTACCAATGTCATTGTTTATAAGTTCCATGATGATACGTTCCATAGCCTTGCAGACCAGGCTCGTCAGGCTAATGTGGGGATTACTTCAACCTGCATTATTATGTTTAATAGTTAGCTTAACAAAAACAGTTTTTGAGTTATCCAGTAAAGTTTTTTAAGAATTTTACTAAGCACGCCCTGGTTGGATGGAATTGAATTTTTTGATGAGGTCAGAGGACAGTGCCCAGAGTCATATATTTCAATGAGATCAGAAGACAGCACCTGGAGTCAAATGTTTTGATTAGGTCAGAGAACAGCATCCAGAGTCGAATGTTCTGATGAGGTCAGAGAACAATGCTCAGTGTTGAACATTTTGATGAGGTCAGAGAACAGCGCCCCAGTAAGCTTGATCTGCTTCTTGCTTCTGCATAGCAGTGCCATGAATACCAGGAAGAATCCAATCCTATTTGCTTGAATACTCATTTCAGTGAAACCTGATCCTACAACTCCTCTTGTTCTCTCCCCTTCTCTAGTACAACATGATCTTGGAGTTATTTAGAACAAGGAGTTGTGGGAGTTTCCCAGGGCAGGATTATTCCAATAACAGAAAAAAGCAAATTTTGATGAGTTGCATTTTGGCAAAATGAACCTTTGAGCAGATGGGTTTCAATCACTCATAGTTAAACTGCTGCTATACGCACAAATTGTAGGACCCCTTTTGGGCCCCCTTATATTTCCAAGGACAGCAACTGTGATCTTCAAATTTATGATGCTATATCATTTGTCCAGGGTTTGGTGACCTATTTCTATTTCCCTCACTCTGAGGTACATCAGCCACAGAAAAATGTGTGCATTCAGTAATGATGTAGGGGCCATGGCCCACCACATCAGAGGTGCATTCAGTAATGATGTAGTGGCATGGCCCACCACATCAGAGATACATTCAGTAATGATGTGGGGCATGGCCCACCACATCAGAGGTGCATTCAGTAATGATGTGGGGACATGGCCCATCACATCAGAGGTACATTCAGTAATGATGTGGGCAATGGCCCACCACATCAGAGGTGCATTCAGTAATGATGTGGGGACATGGCCCATCACATCAGAGGTGCATTCAGTAATGATCTGGGGCATGGCCCACCACATCAGAGATGCATTCAGTAATGATGTGGAGCATGGCCCACCACATCAGAGATGCATTCAGTAATGATATGGGGCCATGGCTCACCACATCAGAGGTGCATATGGGCTTGTCCCCTGAAAAATACTTTACAAGTGCAATACCACATTTTGTAATTTACTTTTACAATTAAACAGTGCTTGGATCTAGTCCAAAATAATACTGCACTCTCTGACCCAAAGGAAATAGCTAGACCTTCATCAGTTTGGCTTTAACCTCATTGATTTCTTTGAAAAGGTAATTGAAGCAGTGGATTGTGGTTATGCAGTGTGCACAGCATATCTAGACCTGGCCAAGGCCTTTGATACTGTCCCATGGACTACATTACCCATAGACTTGTAAATCTGAATACAAATACTTATATTGTGCGATGGATAGCTAACTGGTAACAGAACACATGTAGTTACAGTAGCAGGTGCCACTTCTGAAAGCAAAACAGTTACCAGTGATTTACCACAGGACTCAATTTTGGGCCCCCTACTATTTAGCATGTATTTCTCACACCTTCAGGCAGGCACTTTTGGCCTAGGCTTAAGTATATTGGCAAATAACTGTAAATTGGGTTATTCGCTCATCGACTAACTCACATTAGACCATGTTAACAACTGATGCAAGGACAATGGTACTCAAATTAAATGTGAAGAATGTGGAATCATTCATTTTGTTAAACAAAACAGTTTCTCTTACCATATAGTAGATGCACCCACTCCAATCAGACACTGTTTCTCTTACCACATATGAGATGCAGCCCTTCAATCAGACACAGTTTCTATTACCATACAGGAGATGCACCCCTCTGATCAGACACCATTGTAATGGATCTGGGAACTTCTGTTGATAATGCCTTGTCATTTGACCATCATTTCTCCACAGTAGTTCAGAAAGCCTTTTATCTGTCCCATCTTATTTCCAAAGGTTTCTCCACTACATCCAAAGTTGTCTTAATTTCCCTTTACTCATATCTTATCAGACCCATTACTGAATATAATGCACCTTTTGGCTTGCATTTATTTAAAGATATCACACAACATGATAGACTGCGTATTATAACCAAAGAGACCAGTCACTTCAGAATGTTAGTTACCAGGAAAGAATCACTATGTCTGTACTCAGTCTCTTACAGACTCCATGAAGATCAAGTCTACTCTTTCATGCCATGAAAAGATCCAACCCTATTTGACCTCCTGTTCCTTTGCAGAACTAATAGTACATCAAATAGTCAGTTAAAGAAACTTAACCTTTAATAGCAGATAAATAAGACATGCTGGCATGATATATTTATATCCCAATGTATCCCTTACCTTTGGAACAAACTTATACTACATGTCAAGCACCTTTGCCACTTTTAAGGTAAACCTAGATAATTCGATGGGCAGCCTCATATTCTACCCCGGTCTATGTTGCCTTTCCTCCTTGAGGCTAGAGGGACATTTTGAATAGAGTGTTTTTGCTAAACTTCAAATGGTCTGCAGACTGATTTCCTAGCACTTACCTATGAGTCTGTTA
This sequence comes from Protopterus annectens, assembly GCF_019279795.1. Taxonomy (NCBI): domain Eukaryota; kingdom Metazoa; phylum Chordata; order Ceratodontiformes; family Protopteridae; genus Protopterus; species Protopterus annectens. Next base: position 1,162,168,804 of record NC_056737.1, on the reverse strand, counting down.
ACCTAAGTTGGTGTTTATTTGTGCAGCTTTGATGAGGAGAAACCTTCTCTTTATTTATATGTACTGCCAATGCTTTTTTCTAGTTAATTGCCAGTTAATAAGCCTGAACAAAATCAAACATAAAATAGTTTAATCTTTTTGTAATTAAAAATGGTATTGAGATGTTACTATGAAAATAATCTTTGAAATAAGCTTTCTTTAATCTATGGGTTATAAACACTAGGTATGACAAAGCCTCTTAAATTTCCTCAGAGTTCGGTTTAAGCAGTACACTTTTATGTCATTATATCACAAGTTATACACTACCCTAAAAGATACACTTAATTAGGTCTTATTTGGAGTTCTGTGAAATGGCAGCTAGACTATTTAATCTGGCCTGGTATTTAGCCTTTTGTTTAATCTTCTATAAACTTTGTTTTCTAGGATTTTAGAAAAAAATTATTTTAACTGCTTGCTTTCCTTCCCATGACTATAGTTTATTTTAAACTGCAGTATCAAATTCTTATGTGAGTTGAAGTCAAAGAAGAAATTGTTTAAAAAGGTAGCCCTACATTCTCATACACTAGTTATATAAATGTTAACCGTGAAAAGCATTTACTGGGATGGCGCCACTCTCTCATGGGGAAGGCAGTCATTTGAAAGCATTGTGTCCTCATTAATATCTCACCAGGCTGTGAATTTGTAAGATAATTAAGATGTGTGCAGTGAGTGTCAGCTTGAAGTTCTTGTACAATCCTGCAATGTGCAGAATCACACGATGTCACATGTCACAGATTAGCCTATCACTAGTCCTTCCCTCCTTCCTCTCCTGGTCTCCCTAGTTTGACTACTTCCAAAGCTGTGATACATACTAGTCCTTGTAAAGGTGAATATTATAGTACAGTATACAACTAGTCATCTACGTGACCAGGAACAAATTATAGCTTAAGCTGATGTCCTAATTAAAGACAATAAAGGAATGATTGTATTAACAGATTGTCTGAGCTAGACTTGGTGACATTATTCTTGTGTATTTCTTTAACCCATTGTTATAATACTGTCTGAACAGTCCTCAGAATAGGAATAACAACTACACAATAAACAAAAACTTCATTTATACCCCAGGACTCACCCACTGCACCATTTATAAATGGAATGGGAGACAGGACCTTCAGGGTGATTCTCAAGCATTCAAATTTAGTAAGTGTATAAAATAATGCTGTATGCATTACTGTGGCACTATAACATAATGCTATATGCATTACTGCATCACTATAACATAATGTATGCGTTATTGCATCACTATAACATAATGCTGTATGCATTACTGCATCATTATAACATAATGCTGTATGCATTACTGCACCACTATAACATAATGATGTATGCATTACTGTGTCACTATAACATAATGCTGTATGTATTACTGCATCAGTATAATATAATGCTGTATGCATTACTGTGTCACTATAACATAAAGCAGTATGCATTACTGAGTCACTATAACATAATGCTGTATGCATCACTGCTCCACTATAACGTAATGCTGTATGCATCTCTGCATCACTATAACATAATGCGGCATGCATTACTGTGTCACTATAACATAATGTATGCATTACTGCTTCACTATAACATAATGCTGTATGCATTACTTCGTCACTGTAAAATAATGGTGTATGCATTACTGCTTCACTTTATACTTTGTAAATCATCCTAGTTTTGATTCAAATTAGTATGGGGACAGATTAAAGAACATAGTCTAACAAGGCTATTGCAAAATGAAATATGGTTGAACTGTGAATATTATTTGTGTAAAGCTGATGAGAAATTAAATAATAGCTGCACACATGGTATGCATGAAAGCTGTGTTGAATGCTGCCTGTGGCATGAATGGAGCATGCTGTGTTGCATGCTTTCTGTGCCTTGGATGGTGCTGCTGTGTTGCATATTTGCTGTGGCATGGATGGTGCTGCTGTGTTCTATGATGCCTGTGTCATGCATAGTGCTACTTTGTTGCATGCTGCCTGTGGTATGAATGGTGCCATTGCTGCATTGCATTATGTCTGTAGCATGGATGTATGTGCTGCTGCTGCTCTGTTGCAGGCTGCCTGTGGCATGGAGGGTGCTGCTACTGCATTGCATGTTGCCTGTGGCATGGATATGCTACTTATGTTGTATTCAGCCTGTGGCATGGAAGGTGCTCCTACGTTCTATTTTGCCTGTGACATGGATGCTGCAGCTACTGCATTGCATGCTGCCTGTGGCATGGATGTGCTACTTGTGTTGTATTCTGCCTGTGCCATGGATGGTGCTCCTGCATTCTATGCTGCCTGTGGCATGGATGGTGTTTCTGCATTGCATGCTGCCTGTGGCATGGACAGTGTTGCTGTATTCCATTATGCCTGTGGCATGGATGGTGATGTTGCTGCATTGCATGCTGCCTGTGGCATGGATAGTGCTGCTGTATTGTATTCTGCCTGTGGTATAGATAGTGCGGCTGTTTTGCATGCAGCCTGTGGCATGGATGGTTGCTGCTTTGTTGTATTCTGCCTGTGTCATAATAGTGCTGCTGTGTTGCATGCAGCTTGTGGTATGGATGAGACTGCTGCATTGCATGCTGCCTATAGCATGAATGTCAATGTGTCAGAATGTGCAGTGGTTGTCTTCAAAGGTCTGTATGAGTTAGACTGTGAACTCTGCATGGTGTATTCCTTTTCCAGGTTATAATTATAAAATGTCTGGCAGCTTTCCTCCTTCTAAAGCTACAATAAATAATAAATAGTGTCTCTTTATCCCTCACAGAATGATATCTTTGTAAATAATCCAACAGTATCCATTTCATTCCATGCTGGTGGGCCTCCGTGTGTATCATATGATCATTGTGCACTAAAAGCAAGGAAGTTAGTGATCTGAAAACTAGAAAATGCATTTGAATCGTTCAGATGGAGAAATTAACTCTTTTTCACAATGAGCCATTTGGCATGCATATGTATTGTACTGCTGGTTTATTCCCATATTTATTTTACTGAATACTTTATGGTATCTATTGTTTTCTGGATGATTCATCCTGACTACAGAAGGAACGGCCTGAATAAGGGTTGATCTGGTTAAGACTTGCAGTACAAAAGTAAGATTTAATCAGGCTGCTAGTTGCCTTTACTTGATAATAATGCTCAGATGCCTTAAAGAAAAAATGTTTGCGTGATAGAGCCTGGGAAGGCGGATGTTAGGGGACACCAGATACAGACATGATAGCCTGGGAAGGTGGATATTAGGGGACATGATATACAGAAATGAGAAGATGGGAAGGTGGATGTTAGAGGACACCAAATGGGGATGTGATAGCCTGGGAAAGTGGATGTTAGGGGACACCAGATACAGATGTGATAGCCTTGGAAGGTGGATGTTGGGGAACAACACATAAAGATGTGATAGCCTGGGAAGGTGGATGTTAGGGGACACCAGATACAGATGTAATAGACTGGGAAAGTTGATATTAGAGGGCACCAGATATAGCTGTGATAGCCCAGGAATGTGGATGTTAAGGAGCTCCAGATACAGATATGATAGCCTAAGAAGGTGGATGTTAGGGGACACCAGATACAGATTTGATAACCTGGGAAAGTAGATGTTAGGGGGCTCCAGATACAGGTGTGATAGCCTGGGAAGGTGGATGTTAGGGTGCTCCAGATACAGATGCGATAGCCTGAGAGGGTGGATGTTAGGGGACACCAGATACAGATATGATAACCTGGGAAGGTAGATGTTAGGGGACACCAGATAGAGATGTGATAACCTGGGAAGATAGATGTTAGGGGGCTCCAGATACAAGTGTGATAGCCTGGGAAGGTGGATGTTAGGGGACACCAGATACAAATGTGATAACCTGGGAAGGTAGATGTTAGGGGACACCAGATATAGATGTTATAGCCTGGGAAAGTGGATGTTAGGGGACCCCCAGATACAACTGTGATAACCTAGGAAGGTAGATGTTAGGGGATACCAGCTACAGATATGATAATCTGGGAAGGTAGATGTTAGGGGGCTCCAGATACAAATGTGATAGCCTGGAAAAGGAGATGTCAGGGGACACCAGATACAGATGTGATAACCTTGGAAGGTAGATGTTAGGGGGCTCCAGATACAGCTTTGATAGCCTGGGAAGGTAGATGTTAGGGGACACCAGATATGGTACATGAGAAGAGTAACCATCAGTGCTACTTAAATGTCTATAGCATGAACTCAAAAAAGTTGCTGGGTGTTCTTTTATCCAAATAATAATTCACATAGTATTAATAAAAGACCGGTCATGGTCATTATGTTGATTAGATCACTGTTGTAATAATTCACATAGAATTATTAGCAGACCGGTCATTATGTTGATTAGATCACTGTTGTAATGGCCTCACCTATATGGGATGTCCTGCCAAAGATCTGACCAGCCAGCTTCCAGAGATTTAGGGCTCTTTCCATGCACCCTACCCTCTATGCAGTTTGAAGCTGTCCATACAAGTACAGTGGCTAGGGTGCCAAAAGTTCAAAACTTTCTTGCTGCTGACCATCATTTCCAAAGCTGGGCAGAAAAAAAAGACATTGGGGATTATCTTCAACAACCTTTTATTTTTAAGAAAGTTTTTTTTTTCTGTGAAATTTTATCATTTGTGGGCTTTTCCTAATACCATTTCTACTAGCTGACATAGAGCCGATATACTGCTATGACAACCAGTAGAAATGGTAGCCACAGAAACAATATATTGCTATTCTGACCTTATGTGTTTAGGACTACCTGTGTGGGACTCTGTTAAATAACTGTTTCTTTGAGAAAAAAAGTTTTGTTTTCTGGTCAGAATTAATAGCTAAGGAATATGTATGATACACAAACTATAGATATATAAATGGGTCTACTTCACATCATATAAATCTCATTTGACTGAGTTTCACTTGACTGAGATCAAATCACCTAATTTTCAAAATACTGAAAACTCATTTTACTGAATCTTATTATACTGAATTGTAAGCCATAGACATGATGCGGATCTTCCTTCTCTCCTGTCACTTGTTTGTGATAAAAAAAAATTCTACTGATAGTCATGTAGAAAGTAGTGTTGTAGTGTTTCTAAATCTGCATATGTCTCTCTTCATTTTTATGGCAAGTATCTAAAGTAATATGGCGGATGCGTTGTCCATTCCCAGTAGTAGTGGCAGCGTGTAGAGTACTGTAAGGCAAGTAAAAGGTATATGCCCTTTTCTTCACCGTAGTGTGATCCTGGAGTTAGTATATATATATATATATATATATATATATATATATATATATATCTAGTTAGGGGGTGTGGGGGGTGTAGCCCCCCCACCTAGTTTGGTTTTATATTGTCCGGGTCTGTTAAGAGGGTAAGTAAGGAGTTTTTAAATTCTAGAAAAAGGTAGTCATTAGTGTTGTTAGTGTGTACATCTATGCTTTAAAATTCAGTCTATTGAAACTTAGCATTGTAAGCTTTTGGTGAAATGAAATTCAGTCAAATGAGTTTTCAGTATTTTGAAAATTTGTTGATTTGGACTCAGTCAAATAAAAGTCAGTCAAATGAGATTTAGGTGATGTGAAGTAGACCCATATAAATATATAACTATATATATATATATATATATAT